>NW_006256486.1:10207031-10348729 GCF_000478725.1 Eutrema salsugineum
GAAAATGACATGTTCTTGAATTTGTTCGAGCACCATGACCCGCCATGAAACTGGAATAAGTACTTGTCCACCCATATTAACACGCTCATACATAAGGATTTGCGCTCGCTCACTCATACTCACACGCACTCGCTCATGCACTCGCACACGCACACGCTCACGTACATGCACATGCATACGCTCACGCACATTCACACGCACACGCACACGCACATGCACACGCACACGCACACGCACACGCACACGCACACGCACACGCACACGCACACGCACACGCACACGCACACGCACACGCACACGCACACGCACACGCACACGCACACGCACACGCACATGCACACGCACACGCACACGCACACGCACACGCACACGCACACGCACACGCACACGCACACGCACACGCACACGCACACGCACACGCACACGCACACGCACACGCACACGCACACGCACACGCACACGCACACGCACACGCACACGCACACGCACACGCACACGCACACGCACACGCACACGCACACGCATACGCACACGCACACGCACATGCACACACACATGCACACACGCACACACACACGTACGCACACGCACACACACATGCACACGCATGCACACGCGCACACACACACATCACAATTAGTGAATGATGTTGGTTTTCTGGTTTTTTTTCTGGGGTTTTTTTTCTTCTAATCAACAAATGAATTTTCTCTGATCGACCTCCCTTATTTCAGACGAGCTGCTACTACAAGGTTCATGAATTGTCTCAGATTCTTGATCTCCCCTGTAATATTTTTTGGTCTTTTGATTAAAGTTGTTTGATTTTTCCTGAGTTTTGAAGTGATGGATTTGAAAGGATTTTGATGGATTGAAGTGTTTTCTTTGAAACCTAGAGCCTCCGTCTACCACAATTTTTTTGTTATTGTTATTAATTTTAAAGATAGATGTGGAATGTTTTTGTAATGATTTTGTATCAGGTTTTTATGGGTCTTAAATCAAATTTTATTGTCTAAGATTTACTGCCTCTTACTTCAAAATTAAATTTTAATCAAATCTTTAATAATAATTTATTATTTTGTTTAACCAGGAAAATGATGAATGTGATGATTACATCAACTACCATAGATATAGCCTAACCTGTAAGTGAAGAGATAGCAGGTTTGATTTCTTTTCCCATGGATGTTCATATTTATATCTGATAATTTCTTTCTAATTTTTTTTAATTGTGCAAGTATTTCTTGATCGTTTTGATGATTTGTGATATTTTTACATTCAAGGTGAGAACATATACTTTCCTTAGAAGAGGAAGAGACAAATCATTAGTTAATACCATTGAGAAAGAAACGAATCGGAGACTACAGCAAACTTTTTGGCATGCTTAGTTAGACTTAGAGCTGAGCATTTGCATTATTAAGGAGACTTAAATAATTTTGCAAGGGAGTAAGTTTTTGATTAAATGATTTGTCTGTTGTTTGGTGTGTAATCTGTGAAATTTGTATGCAAATAACGCAGTTATTCAGCACAATATGTGAAGGAGTACATAGATGACGCAAAACCGTTATTCTCAGTTGGATAATATTGACTATGGTCTAGACACTATAATCAATATTTCATAGCGCTCATTCTTTTTCTTATAGCTTTTGAAATGTTTGACAAGTAGGTTACAATGGAATTGTAATACGTTGTTTTTCCCTTCTTATAGATAGTCAACTGGATAGATGCCATGGGATGCTTTTTGAGTCTCAACTTCGAGTTTTTTTTTTTTTTTGAATCTCTCAGTGGCAAGGCCAAAAACAACGGTGAAGAAATTAATTGGTGTTCACAATTAAACATGAGTTATGTTTTAGCTTACTTTGAGGAGAGAGAAGAAAGATGTTTGATGTTTTCTTCTCTCGGTAGGGATAAGCGGACGGCAAGCATTTGTAGGTTTCTCAATTATGCTTTTGCATAAAATAGTATTATTAGTTCTATAATCAAATCTAGGATGTCACTTTTGCTACATTCATGCCATTGAGTCTTTTAGAACCAAATGTACATTATGTGAGATGCGATTTTATGGTTTTACTTTGGATTTATAGACACTAATTTTGGTTTTCATTTTATGTTCTTTGAGGTTATGAAACCTTTTTGTCTGCCGGTGATATAGAAAACAAAAGCAGTTACAAAGGAAGGAGAATAATCGAATACAATACTATTGCAGACATCTATTGAAATGGAGGACTTAGCGTTAAGAGTACATGGATGTATACAAAATTCAATTGTGCCAGTGTCGCCTTGGTATCTCTTAATAAATACTATAGCTTTTGATGCAGTATTTGGCAGAAATATCGTTTACATCGTTTAGACCTTGATTTTAGAAAAGGCATGGAAGCACGAGAAAGTTTTGGCGTAAATGTTGACCAAAAAGAATGTCGACCAAAAAGATGGTTTGATGCAAATGGTCGCTGGATATTCAGAATATTGCAAGAAATTTTGTTAGAGATGGTTCTATGTTAAGTTGATTCGAATATATCACGGGTTTTAAGTCAACTGATCAAAGAAAATCTGACTTTTTAAAATGTTTGTTTGTATCAAAAGAATCTGGATTAAGTTTAGATAGTTCACTTGCAAATTTTGAAAAATTTATTTGAATATCATTTAAAGTTTTTTTTTGGCTATAAATATCGTTTCAACTTATATTGGGTGTTTGGATTTTTTCTTTGTAGATGTAGAATACAAATTCCAGACCAACTCTTATATTAGAGGTTGTTGTCTTTATCGCTTGCTTTTTAAATTGATTGGATTTAGTTTGCAAAATGCTTATAGATGCTCAAACTCTCTACGGTATGGAAAGATATTGAAATCGAGATGCTTAGGAATCGAACATTTGCATAAATTGATATTCAAAGGTATATCCTAATTGAGATGGTGGACGCACATGCCAACATCTAGGAAAAAAGGAGATATGTCGATGGTGCAAACCAACAAACACATCAATAAGAAATTTCATATGAAGAAGATGTAGGATTGGTTTGTTTAAATTTGTGTTTTCTTGATCCGTTTTATTTAGTTTGCGTATTTAATCGGTGTGTTTATTTTGATTTACTGTTTTCTATTGTTTTAATACAAAAGAAATATTCTAATTTGTAAACAAGTAAAATCTTCTGAAAATAGAATGATAATATATATATATATTGTTTATCAGATTATATATAAAAAATAAAAATTAAGTTTCTAAAGATAGAAAAATATTCGAATTATCACATAAAAATCCTTAAAATTTATGATCACTTGAGAGTTTTATGAAAATTATTAGGTAATTCTTCTATGCTATTATTTGTATATTGAAGCTGTTTTTTAATTGGTTTTGTGTTCTTATCACTAATCTAACATCCACTTAATTCTTTAGATTTTGCTAAATAATGGCTTAATAAAAATTATTATGAGTCTTATGATGATCAAATCTCCGCCCTTAGAGCATCTCCAACCCTGCTTATTTTCTGCTGCAAACTCTATTTTGGAGTAAATTTCACTCCAATCCTATTCTATTTTTGACTGCAAAATGGAAAAAAAATAGAGATTGCTCCATATTTGGAGTAAACCTTTATTCTACTCCATTTTAGAGTTATATTTTTTAATTTATAAACTGATCCTTGAAATACTAGATAATTATATTTTATACATTTTATCAACACAACAATATTTGTTATTGACATATCTGCATTTTTTTCCCAGATATCCACACATATGTGTGTGACACATATTAAATTCGTAATTAAATTATAAATATTTTAGATAAAATAAAATAAATAGGTTATTTTGTAACTTTTTAAAAGTTATAGGTTACTAATAGTAAAAAAAAAAAAAAATCTATTAGGAATATTCTTTTTGGAGTCAAAATTGGAGTACTATATTGGAACAAAACACAACTTCATTTTGGAGTTACTCCATTTTAGAATAAAAAATAGAGATTTTTACATTGGAGATGCTCTTACTCTTCATCTCTTCTATTCTACTTTGTATGTGTACTTTTTAATTTGATAATTTCTTTCATGTTTCATCTGTCGTTTTATTCGGGTTTTATAGAGAAGCAAAGATAGCAGATTCAGTTTTCTTTCTCCATGGACATTGATATTTATCTCTAAGATTTTTTGTTCTATTTTTTTTTCTTTTAACTCTGCAAGCATTTGCAGATCATTTTGATGATTTTTGAAATTATAAACATTCAAAGTGAGAACAAGCTCAGATAATTTCCTTAGGAGAGAAACATACAAAATCATTAGTACCATTGAGAAAGGAATTAGAATTACACCAATCATTTTGGCATGTTTAGTTAGACAGGTTTAGATACTAACCTGTTAGCATGCTTAGTTAGACTTAGAGCTAAGCATTTGCATTACTAAAAAGATTAAATAATTTTGCAAGGGAGTAAGATTTTTATTAGCTGATGTCTCAGACTCTAATACTTGTGTAACATGTTGAATTTGAATGCAACTGATGCAGTTATCAACACAATATGTGAAGGAATAAATAGGAGCAGCAAAACCGTTATTCTCAGTAGGATAAGTAGGATTCGGTTGGAATTGTAAGATGATGTTATTTCCCTTCTTATAGATTGTCAAATGGATCAATGCCACAATATAGCTTTTTGAAGTTCTCAGTGACGAGGCCAAAAAACTGGTGAAGAAATTTATTGGTGTTCATAATCAAACATGAGTTATGCTTTAGCTTATTTTGAGGAAGGAGAAGCAAGATGCATGTTTTAATTATTCTCTTCATGGGGATAAGAGGATGGCAAGTATTTGCAGATTTCTTGATTATGATTTCGCATAAAATACTATTAGTTCTATAATCTAAGATGTCACTTTTGCTACATAGCATTGGACCTTTTAGAACCAACTGTACATTATGTGAGATGCGATTTGATGGTTTCACTTTAAATGTATATGGTTTTCATTTGATGTTCTTTAAAATTATAATAATAAAAAATATTTTGTTTGCAGGTGATAGAGAAAACAAAGCAGCTACAAAAGAAGGAGAAGAATTGACTATAATAATATTGTAGATACCTATAGAAAGAGAGGAGTTGGCGTTAAGAGTACGTGGATGTTTCAGTCCGATTCAAGAGAAAAAACTTAATTGTTGCCGGTGTTGCCTTGGTGTCGCTTAACAAATGCTATGTTTTTGATTTCGTACTTGTCGGGAATATTGTTTAGCTCGAGGGATATTATTGAGGTTTAACAAATGCAGGGAAGCTCGAGAAAGTTTTGGTGTAAATGGTTGCTGAATATTTGAAAAAATGTGAGAAAATGTATTTTGAGAGATGGTTCTTTATGAAGTTGATTTGAATATATCGCCGTTTTTAATATAATGGATCAGAGAGAAGCTGAATGTTTAAGAATGTTTGTTTGTATCAAAGAACCTGAATTAAGTTTAGATAGTTTACTTGCAATCCAAGAAAAAGTCATTTCAATGCCATTTAAACTCTTTCCTTTGTTTTGCTAAAAATGTTGCTTAATCTTATATTGGGTGTTTGCATTTTTTCTCTTTGTAGATGTGGAACACAAACTTCAGACTTAGATATTACGTTTAGAGATTGCTGTCTTTTGTCGCTTGCTTTTAATATTGATAGGATTTAATATGCAAAATGCTTATATGCTCTAAACTCCCTACTGTATGGAGAGATGTTGAAATCAAAGATTCACATAAATCGTTTCAAACGTATATCTTCATTGAGATGGTGGATGCACATGGCATCATTTATGAGATTTAAAGGAGATATGTCGATGGTGCAATGCAACAATGCAAGGAAACAAACTTTGTATTAATATCAATAAGAAACTTGGTATGAAGAAGATGTATGATTGGTTTGTATTTTTTTTTTTTTGTCGAATGAGATTGGTTTTTTAAAAATTTGTGTTTTTTCGATCTGCTTTATTTAGTTTGCTTATGTGATCGATGTGGTACTGATTTCTATTATTTTAATCCAAAAAAATCTTTTAATTTTCAAACAAATAAATCATTTTGAAATAAAATAATAAAGTGGTATCTATGTTTATTGTGTTTTAGAAAAATAAAAACAAAGTTTCGAATAATCAGAAAGAATACTCAGTAATTTCTAGAATTATCATAATAACAAAAACGCTTAATTCTACATTACTTTTTGTATAAATACTTTATGTCTCCTCTTATATTCTTTACGTATTAATTTTTTTTTGTTTTTGTTTTAGGTTATAGCCGATTTCTTTTTTACTAGGATTTTATAAAAATTTCAATATACTTCTTTACTTCCCCACTCACTTAACTATTTTTTTTTCTAAATCTGGTAGTTTGAATCTATCAAAAGTTAAGATCACTTTGGAGCTTCATGGCACATTATTAAGTATATATTTTTTATGATGTTATTTGTATATTTAAACATTTTAATTGATGTTTCTTATTGCTAATCTGGCGTCTACTTAATTCTTTAGGTTTGCTAATAATAGTTTAGTAAAAATTAATATGATGGATCAGATCCAGTCTCATTCCTTTAGCTCCATTACCATCAAATAATTGTTACATGACTCCTCATATTTTCGTTGATATCAAGAAAAAGGGGTTTGTATTTCATATGTTAATCTCTTCTATTCTACTTTCTTATACTTTTCTAATTCATATTTTGTTTCAGGTTTTCCGTGTTGTTTTATTTGGGTTTATTTGGCATGAGAGTGTCACTAGAACATTACCTCCTCATCTTTATGTTCTCTCTACTTTTTATTTGCTCTTTCTCATTTTGATTTACTCTATTTCCTTCTCTTTCTCTCTGTTTCCTTCTATTTCTCTCTAAATATGTTTAGTTTGTTTGTTATAATATTCTAAATTACATGGGATAGTGATTCACACTGGATGTACTCCTAGTTTCTACTGCAATAGAACAGTGATGTAGTTGTAATATAAAGGATTCGGAATCCAGAGGACCAGTGTTACCCTATGACTTTGCGAGAATTGAATTAAAGCTAAGACGAAAGATGGTTTGTTTGTAACGTTAACGACAAGTAAAAACAAGCTAAAAACGATTTCAATTCAAATTTAAAACAAGCACTAGATCAAGGTAATTCGCAGGAGTTTCAGAGATGAGAATCAAATGACTATTCAGGGCACAACTTAAATGCAGATCTCGAACTCAAACATAAAAGCTTATCGATCCACTGTCGTGATCTCGATAACTTTATCTAACAACCTAAATTCTAAACTGTCGTTTGAACCTAGAAAATTGCAGACAAGCATTAACGAGCAGGTTTGATATGTTCACGATTTGCCTTAACTTCAACTGTCGTTGGCTAAGGACAAATCGCTCACCAGTGTTTGTTCTAACAACCTATTACACTTTTGAGAATAGATTAACCTATGAACATAAATTGAATGGCCAGTTCAACCTAAGCGTTAAGTCTAACAAAGGTGAAGACAATCGATTTTAAACCCTATTTGCATCCAATTCTCTAACTCATGAAATCATTTGAAAACCTTAATCTAGCTAAGAGATCTACTAAGACATGGAGGAAAGAAACACAGCAACAGATGAAAAGGAATTCATGAATTAAAATCGCAGAAGAGATAATAGGGTTCAGAATTCTTCTCAAAGAGTAGCAGATTTCTTCTCGCAAAAGCTTACAAGTAAAAACTCTCTGGTTCAGAAAATTGTAAAAAAAAAGCGTAGAAAGTCTATAGAAAAACGTGATAATAAAACACAGGTGGCTCTGGGCTTTTTATTCCATCTCACGCAACTTAGGATTAGGTAAGATCGTTTCCTTATTTTTCTCCAGAGGTTGGAGCAGGTGCTCCACGAAGGGTCCAAACCGGGAGCAGGTGCTCCGCGGATGATTTCTCCAAAAGCGTATGAAATAGCTCCTTATTGCTCAGATTCATCTCTTTTTGCTCCAATGCCTTCTAAACACTCAAATCCTCTGATAAGGCCTCTAAGTCACCTGAAACTTCCTGAAACGACTCCAAAAACTCCTAAAACAATTAGTAAACACAAGTTAGAATGAGTCAAAATCTCCACTCATCAACTCCCCCGGACTTGGATCTTTGTTTGTCCTCAAACAAACTCAAATTCAATTCCAAACGAATGACTGGATAAAGGTGGGAACTTGCAAAACTCAAAAGACCGTAAACCTGACCAAGGCATGTGACAATCTGCTGCAAAATCAATCAAAAATCTAGCCTCCATATACTTCTCCGTAGACGCTGCAGCTTTCCAGATTAGTCCCTCAATTTCATAACATCATCCATGTCCCATCATTGCTGAGTCTCATCGATAAAACTAGTGCCAAAGACCTTCTAGACTCGTTCCCATACTTATACCTTAACAAAATGACCATACTACACAAGAGTATATTTCCTCTCCCCCGAACTTATTCACTTTTCAAGCAGTTTCATTTTTTTTTTTTAATAAGGCATATATAACAAGATTCAAAGACGCGAGTATTGATGGTGATTGCCACCGAATCCCCGGTTTGTTCTCTCATTATATATCAAAGGTGTAGGCGAATAATGGGGTCACAGAAAATTTTCCTACCCCTCGCTTCCATCCTTTGTGTGATCATTCCTTTTTAGAAGTAAAATAATGGGATCCTTGGAAATTTTCCTAACCCTTTACTCCTAAAAGAAAATAATTTCAATCTTTTCAGCTTTATAATTTTTTTTTTTTTTTTTTTTTTTTTTTTTTTTTTTTTTTTTAGAAACAGCCTGAATCAATGCTTAGAATAAGGGAGAGGGATACCAAATTTATCACACAGGTAAATTAGCTCAGGTTCAATGGACTTGTCAAGAAATATGGGCTCCTCTAGTCTACTGCTTTGTTTTTGGATTTTCCATTAGTCGATCTAGATGATTCTGCAGCAATGATCACTGAAAGAAAACGGTCAAGATTCACAAGTGGTCTGAAATCATCATAGAATTGGTCATTATTCCCACAAGTTTTGACTTGACTCATATAACCAACTGACTCAAAGAAACAAAATGACTCAAAGAAACAAACTAAAAACTGACTCAAAGAATGTAGAAAAAGAAAGAGAACAAAAGAAAGAAGTACAAGAGACACGACCCTCCCCCGGACTTACTTCACACCGTCCCCGGTGTGAAAATAAGCTAGAGAAGGGCCCAGAAAACTTACCTGGTTCGCACATGTAGAGTACCCTGGCGGAGCAGGTGCTCCGGAACAGATCTGGGTGCTCCCTCGTCTTTTGTTCGTCTGGAGCAGGTGTCGGAGCAGGTGCTCCGGTGTCCCTTGGGTTGCTCTTTCGTCAATTTTTCGTCTGGAGCACCCCGTGGAGCAGGTGCTCCGACAGAGGTGGGGGTGCTCATTCGTCATTTTTTTACGCTGCGAGCATCCAACCCAGCAGATGGAGCGGGTGCTCCGGTTGGTTGCTCCTTCTTCTTCTTCCTCACATCCTTTCTCACGCTGAAATTTTTTTTTTTTTTTTTTTTTATATGAAAACAAGAACCTAAAAACAAAGTTAGTAGCGAAAATGAAAGAAAAAAGTTAGAGACTCTTACCGGTGGTTTGCCTCCCACCAAGCGCTTGTTTTAAGTCATTAGCTTGACTTGGAAAGCCATTTAGGCTTGAGGAGGATCGCTTAAGGTGACTGATTCACCCTCTGCGATTTTTGGACCAGCAAGGTATGGCTTCAACCTCTGTCCATTGACAACAAACTCGCCTCCTTTAGTGTCCAGCAACACTACACCTCCATATGGTCGAACCTCCTTGATGGTGAATGGTCCAGACCATCTCGATCGCAGCTTCCCAGGAAACAATTTCAATCTACAGTTAAAGAGCAATACCTGATCGTTTGGTGCAAAGCTTATGTTGAGGATCCTCTTTTCATGGAAAGCTTTTGTCCTCTCTTTGTAAATCTTCGAGTTTTCATAGGCCAGGTGCCTAATTTCCTCCAGCTCATGCAACTGCATTACTCTCCTCTCCTGAGCACTCTTTGCATCGAAATTCAGCAGCTTCACTGCCCAAGCATCTTTGTACTCAAGTTCCACTGGAAGATGACATGTTTTTCCATACACCAAGTGGAATGGTGTAGTCCCCAAAGATGTTTTGTAAGCTGTTCTGTATGCCCAAAGAGCATCATCAAGCTTCACTGCCCAATCTTTCCTTGTGGTGCTCACAGTCTTCTGCAGAATGTTCTTGATCTCCCTGTTGGAAACCTCAACTTGCCCACTCGTCTGAGGATGGTATGGGGTCACCACCTTATGCCTTACACCATTCTTCTTCAACAAGTTTTCAAAGACTTTGTTGATGAAGTGAGAGCCTCCATCGCTAATCACCACTCGCGACACACCAAACCTGGGAAAAATGACAGATTTGAACATCTTTAAAACAACCTTTGCGTCATTTGTGGGACTAGCCAGAGCTTCCACCCACTTTGACACATAGTCAACTGCCACCAGAATACACTCATTCCCATAAGATGATGGAAAAGGTCCCATGAAGTCTATACCCCACACATCGAAAATCTCCACTTCCAAGATGAAATTCTGAGGCATCTCATTCCTCCTGCTAATGTTTCCTTGTCTCTGACATGTGTCACACCTGGATATGAATCTCTGCGCATCTCGGAACATAGTAGGCCACCAATACCCAGCCTGCAGAATCTTCGACACTGTTTTAAAAGTGGCAAAGTGACCAGCATAAGGTGAACCATGGCAATGAAAAAAGACCCCAGGTATCTCCTCATCAGCTACACATCTCCTGAAAATACCATCAGAGAAATGCCTGTATAAGTAAGGCTCATCCCAAAAATAGTGCCTCACATCCTTCAGAAACTTCTTCTTGTTTCCCACGAAATCTGCAGGTTCCTGCTCTGCAGCAAGGTAATTTGCAATCTCTCCAAACCATGGGAAACCAGAATGCCGATCTACGTCCACTTGGTTGCAAAAACTCGTCAGAGTAGGTGCTCCAGGTTGGAGCAGGTGCTCATCGAACCCAGAAACATCTATGGCGTAAACTTGTTCATCAGGAAGGCTGTCATCTAGTGGAATGTCATCATCAATCTTCAGCCTCGACAAGTGGTGTGCAACACCATTATCAATCCCTTTTTTGTCTTTGATCTTCAAATCAAACTCCTGCAGCAAGAGGATCCATCTAAGGAGCCTTGGCTTGGCATCTTTCTTCGTCAACAGGTATTTCAGCGCTGCATGGTCTGTGTGAACAACAACTTTCGACCCAACAAGGTAAGACCTGAACTTCTCAAAGGCATAAACCACTGCAAGAAGCTCCTTTTCAGTTGTGGCATATCTGCACTGAGCTTCGTCGAGTGTTCGGCTGGCATAATAGATGACATGGAGCCTTTTTTCTTTCCTTTGTCCCAGCACTGCTCCCACTGCTTTAATCACTAGCATCAGTCATCACCTCAAAAGGAAGTTCCCAATCTGGTGGCTGGACAATAGGAGCGCTGACTAGAGCTCCTTTGATAGTGTGAAATGCCTCCAAACATGCATCATCGAACTCGAATTTCACATCCTTGCACAACAGCTGCGTCAAAGATCTAGCAATCTTTGAGAAGTCTTTGATGAAGCGTCTATAAAAATCAGCATGACCCAGAAAACTGCGAACGCCTTTGACTGTTGTTGGTGGCTGCAAACTCATCATCACCTCGATCTTCGCCCTGTCCACCTCGATCCCTTTCTCTGAGATTTTGTGTCCCAGCACGATCACATCTCTCACCATGAAATGACATTTTTCCCAGTTAAGCACTAGATGCTTCTCCTCACACCGCTGCAAGACCCTGCACAAATTAGACAAACAGACAGAAAAGGAGCTTCCATAGACAGAAAAATCGTCCATGAAAACTTCCATTATGTCTTCAATCAGGTCAGTAAAAATCGACATCATGCAGCATTGGAATGTTGCTGGAGCCTTACACAAGCCAAATGGCATTCTACGATACGCAAAAGTGCCATAAGGGCATGTGAATGTCGTATTCTCCTGGTCCTCTGGGTGGATTGGGATCTGAAAGAAACCTGAATAGCCATCTAAAAAGCAGTAGTAAGGGTGGTTAGCCAAACGTTCAAGCATCTGATCGATAAATGGTAACAGAAAATGATCTTTGCGAGTTGGAGCATTCAATTTCCTGTAATCTATGCACATTCGATGCCCAGTAACAGTTCTAGTTGGTATCAATTCATTCCTATCGTTTTTTATCACAGTGATGCCACATTTCTTAGGAACTACATGAACCGGACTAACCCAATTACTGTCTGAAACCGCATAGATCACACCAGCTTCTAGAAGTTTCATTATCTCTTTCTTAACAACATCTTGTAGATTCGGGTTTAACCTCCTCTGATGTTCTACAGAAGTCATCGATTCATCTTCTAGATGTATTCTATGCATGCAAAGATCTAGAGAAATCCCTGGAATTTCATCTAGTGAATATCCTAGAGCTTTCCTATACTTTCTAAGTTCACAAAGAAGCAAGGCAATCTATACATTGTTCAATTCAGAGTTCACTATCATAGGGTATGTCGAACTGGGTCCTAGAAACGCGTACATGAGCCCCACAGGAAGGGGTTTGAGCTCAAGCTTCGGAGCTCTCAATTCACTCCAAGGTCCATCAATCAAGCCGTCGGGAGCAGGTGCTCCAGGATTCGGAGCAGGTGCTCCGTCGGCTTTTTCTGCAGGTGAGCTCTCCTTGCCTTCTAAGCTCATGTACGCCACCAGCCTTTGCATCCTCGTACTTGCATTCAGCATCCTTGCAAACCCATCAGCTTCCTCACTCAAATACCCATGTTCTCCTTCAGCTTTTGTGAGTGCAACTTCCAAAGGATCAATGGCTAAAACCTCTTCAGCAACCTCTTCAGCAATGTCTGAACCATCATCTATGACAAATGTCTGTCCGTCCAGCATTGGTTTCTTGAGGATTTTGTTCATCTCAAATCGCACCACCATATCTCCCAGCTGGAGATCTATAACACCTCCTTTCACATCTATGATTGCACCAGCTGTGCATAAGAAAGATCATCCCAATATCAAAGGATCCTTGGGTTCTTCATCAACCTCAAGAACCACAAAATCTGCTGGAATGAGTGTATCGCCTATCTGAACATGCAGATCCTCAAGTATACCAATAGGGAATTTGGTTGATCTATCAGCGAATACCAGCGAGATTTTCGTCGGTTTAAATCTGGTGTAACCCAATCGCTTGGCTACAGAATAAGGCATCAGATTCACACTTGAACCCAGATCACAGAGAGACCTTGCAAACAGCACATTCCCAATCCTGACTGAGAGAACAAACCTTCCTGGATCACTTCTCTTCTTCAGCACTTTGTTCTGAAGCACAGCACTGCACTCCTTCGAAACCATCATGACACTCTCTTCCTCAACAGCTTTCCCAGACACTAACCCCTTCATGTATCTTTTAAGGGCTGGTATCATCTGAACAGCATCAGCTAGAGGGAGTTTTACAGTCAAATCCTTCAGCATCTCCCTGCACTTTGCCTCCTCTAAGTCCTTTCGGGACTTCTTTGGTGGAACTGGGTAAGATACCTTAGGCGTGTAAACTCTTGCAGGAATGTTTGCTGGAGCAGGTGGCTGGAGCAGGTGCTCCCTCGTTGGCTCAGGGTGCTCCATCGTCAAATCTACGTCTGGAGCAGGTGCTCCCGATTTTGGAGCATGTGCTGCGATGGGGGAAGAGTGCTCCTTCGTCTTTTTACGTCATGAGTTGGTTCCTCTTCTTGGAGCAGGTGCTCCACGTCTTTTTCCTTCCTTTTTTCTGAGACAAAACTTGTTGGTGCAGCATGCAGAGTCTTCCCATTTCTCAGCTCAATAGCATTCACAAACTCATTCCTGGGGTTTCACCTTTTCCAGGGAGATTCTGCAGTCTGAGCTACCTGAACATCCAGCTTCTTCACATGAGTTCACACTGCTTCATACTTGCCATTCAAATCATTGTACATGGTGTCCACTGTGGCATTAATCTCCATGGAAGACTTTTGCTGATTAACCAGCAGCTGTTGCATCAAGTTTTTCAGCTCATCCTACGAGTTATTTGAGGAACTCGAAGAAGGCTGCAGACTTGTGAAAGGCAACTTCGGCTGACTTCCACCTTGAAACCGATTCTGATTGGTGATGAACTGCTTTTCTTGGAAGTTGCTGGAGAAGTTCTTCTGAATTCCTGACTGATTCTGCACTCCTTGCTGTGGATAGACCTGATCCTGAGGGTTCTCAACATTGTTTCTCCTATAGGACAAATTCGGGTGGTTTTTGAAGTTGTTGAAGCTGCGATTCTGCACATACCCTTGTCCATTCACGAAGTTCACCTCCATCTGATCATCATTCTCTGCATCTACAAACTCTTGAGCAAGAGGTGCATCACCAACCTCATCAGCAAAATGCACAGATCTCTGGTTCTCTGTCAACAGCAGATTCACCTTTGCTGTAAGCTCATCGATCTTGCTCAACTCCACACTATGAACTGCTTTGCTAGACCTGTCATATTCTTGGGATTTGTTGCTGGAGCTTGCAGCTAAGTTCTCAATCAACTCATAAGCAGCTTCTTTGGACTTAGTCATGAAATCGCCATTGCTAGCTGCATTCAAAGCATTCCTGTAATCCCAGTTGACACCATCATAAAAGGTTGACAGAATCTGCTCATCAGAGAACCCATGGTGAGGGCACTCTCTTCGGTACTCCTTATACCTTTCCCAAGCTTCGCAGAAAGCTTCACCAGGTTGTTGTTTAAATGACGAGATCTTGTTCTTCAGAGCTGCAGTTTTGGCCTTAGTGTAGAAATGGTCCAAAAATGCTGATCTGCACTCTTCCCATGTAGTCAATGACCCAGGTGGTAATGACTTCAGCCAGCGCAAAGCTTTGTCCGCAAGTGAAAATGGAAAAAGCTTGCACTTCAAAAAATCGGCTGGTATCCCATTTGATCCAGTCGTGCTGCAAATCTCCTCAAAATTCTCGATGTGGTCCATCGGAATCTCAGCAGGAAGGCCATGAAAGAGATGCTGCTTCACCAATGTGATCAGCTGAGGTTTGATCTCAAAGTCTTGCCTCTGAATGGTTGGAGGAGCAATCGCAGCCCTGTTTTGATAGTAAGCATGCAGACTGTCCTTGTCTCCAATAGCAGGCTGTGGCTGCTCCCTGTCTTGCTGCGCCTTTTGCAGCTGCTCCAATTGCTGTCGAAGCTGTTGCAGCTCGACAGCCATGTTTTCATTGTTGCCTTGATCGCCCATGTTGGCTTGAATAGGCCTTTGACGTCTGTTTTCTCGCTTGACTCTTGCTAGATCGGTGTTTGACAAAGAAACAAGATCGGTGCAGTTGCTCCTTGTGGATATGTTTGACATACACCTGAAACACATGCAAACAAGAGAACAAGAGAAAAAATATTAGTAAAGTCTTAGTCTGAATTTCAAACCAAAAATCAAAGGTAATGAATTGGTCCCCGTCGCAACGGCGCCAAAATTTGATTCACACTGGATGTACTCCTAGTTTCTACTGCAATAGAACAGTGATGTAATTGTAATATAAAGGATTCGGAATCCAGAGGACCAGTGTTACTCTATGACTTTGCGAAGATTGAATTAAAGCTAAGACGAAAGATGGTTTGTTTGTAACGTTAACGACAAGTAAAAACAAGCTAAAAACGATTTCAATTCAAATTTAAAACAAGCACTAGATCAAGGTAATTCGCAGGAGTTTCAGAGATGAGAATCAAATGACTATTCAGGACACAACTTAAATGCAGGTCTCAAACTCAAATATAAAAGCTTATCGATCCACTGTTGTGATCTCGATAACTTTATCTAACAACCTAAATTCTAAACTGTCGTTTGAACCTAGAAAATTGCAGACAAGCATTAACGATCAGGTTTGATATGTTCACGATTTGCCTTACCTTAACTTCAACTGTCGTTGGCTAAGGAAAAATCGCTCACCAATGTTTGTTCTAGCAACCTATTAAACTTTTGATGAATAGATTAACCTATGGACATAAATTGAATGGCCAGTTCAACCTAAGCGTTAAGTCTAACAAAGGTGAAGACAATCGATTTTAAACCCTATTTGCATCCAATTCTCTAACTCATGAAATCCTTTGAAAACCTTAATCTAGCTAAGAGATCTACTCAGACATGGAGGAAAAAAACACAGCAACAGATGAAAATGAATTCATGAATTAAAATCGCAGAAGAGATAATAGGGTTCAGAATTCTTCTCAAAGTGTAGCAGATTTTAGTACCACCATGCCTTGAAGCTCTTTAGTCTTGTTCAGAATGGCATCCTTCAAAAACTTACCCATCTTTGGCATCATTAGGAATGCATCAATGAGAGGCATAGTGAGTGGTGTCTCATTGAGTGCCTTCTCAAATACAGCTCTTGCCTTTTCCACAAGTTGCTTCTTAAATCTCTCTGCAAATGGGAGCTTGGGTTGGTATGGAGGTGGTGGAACATATGTCTTTTCTGGTTCAGGTTCCTTTGCTACCTCTTTACCCTTTTCTGTCCTTGGTTTTTTAGCAACTTGATCATCTTTTAAGGCTGTCTCCCCCTCAGTTTGATCATTGTCCTCAAGGATCACATTGTTTTGCTCAATACCAGGTAGCTCCTTTCCACTCCTCAGTGTAATGGCCTTAGCATATTCCTTGGGGTTGGGTTCAGGTTTTCCAGGTAGGTGGCCTTGGTTCCTTGAGCTTGAGGCCTGGTTTTGCTTCAGTTCCTTGATTTCCTGCTGCATGGCTGCATTTTGGCTTAAAAATATCTGTTGACCCTGAAGTAGTTGTTGCAGAATACCAACCATATCTGACCCCATCTGTGGCTGCTGCTGAACCGTTGGTGGCTGAAACAGTTGTTGAACCGGCGCCTGCTGTTGGAACTTTGGTGGACCAAACCCTAGTGGTGCCTTTTGCTGTTGTGAACTGAAATCAGTACCCTGAAATGGTTGCTGTTGCTGACCAAAACCCTGATTCTGAGCAAACTGATTCTTGGGTTGGAATGACCCTTGAAAGTTGTTCTTGGGAACAAAGTTCTTTGGAGCTTGAGAATTGGGATAGACCTGGTCTTGTGGGTTAGCTACATTGGGATTCCTGTAAGAGAGGTTTTGATTGGCATTCCCATACTGATATCTTTGGAACCTCTGATTTCCAATGTAGTTAAGCTCCACCTGGGTTAGGCATTCTTCACTTATGTTCTCAAAGATTTGAGAAGGTTCCTCATACTCTCCTACAAAGTGAGTGGTGAATTTCAACTTGTCCAATTCACTTCTCAACTCCTTAACTTCTCTGCTGAGCCTCTGTTCTGAGCTTGAACCTTCAGATCTATTTGATCTGTCATAGTCTTCACCATAAGGGTCATTGCTCATTGCTAAGTTCTCCACTAGCTCTAAAGCGGCATGAATCTTCTTTCCCAGAAAGTTTCCATTGGAAGCAGTATCCAGCTGGTTTCTAATCTTGGGGAGACCTCCTCTATAAAGTGTGCTGAGAAGAGAAGCCTCACTAAACCCATGGTGTGGGCATTGGTTGGTGTAGCTCCTGAATCTCTCATATGCTTCACCAAAACTCTCATTGCTGTGCTGAGTGAAGCTAGAGATTTGATTCCTTAGTTTAGCAGTTCTGGAGGTGGAGAAGAACTCAGATAGGAAGGCTTGCTTGCATTGCTCCCAGGTTTGAATGGAGCCTCTTGGAAGATTCTTCTCCCATTGGTGAGCTTTGTCACCAAGACTGAAGGGGAATAATCTTAGCTTGAAACTGTCTTCAGAAACTCCATTTATCTTTGTCAGGTCACACACTTTATCAAATTGATCCAAGTGTTCCAAGGGATCTTTCATTGCTAATCCATGGAACTTTGAGTTCTGGACCATATTCAATAAGGATGCCTTCACTTCAAAGTTGTTGTTTTGCACAGGTGGTGCCTGAATTCCAGCTCCATACTGATGAGCATTTGCCCTGTCATTCTCTCCAATATAGACTTGTGGTTGCTCATATCTCCTTTGCTGGTCTTGGAAGGGCTGATGTTGGTGGTGCACCTGTTGTCTTTGCTGTACATTGGCCTGATGCCTCTGTTGATGAGCTGGAGCTTGTCCCTGGTGGACATAAGCTTGCTGTTGATGCACTTGTTCCTGATGAACATTACCCTGATGTAACCCTTGACCAACTCCATTACCAGCTCCATTACCCTGAGCCTGTTGCTCCTGAACCGGTTGTCCTATGTCCACCACATGCTCACTTTGGTCTTCCATATCAGCCTGATCAATCTGTCTGCCATGCCTGTCCCTTCTCCTCCTTGGTACCAAAAGATTAATGTTGTCGTTTAAGGGGAAAGGTGGACCACAGCTTCTTGATCTGGACCTGGTGTTCATTGATATGTTCATAATTTGCATCATTTAGGTTGCATAAATCATTCCAAATCATGTTTTATTTCATGCATTTTAGGTCCTTAGGGTTTGTTTTAGAACTTAGGAGATGCATTAGGTCCCAATGAGTCTTTGCATGTTTTGAGTGTCTATCAGGTGAATATGGAGCTGAAAAGATGAATCCAGGAGGTGGAATGGTGAGCAAAGCTTGAAAAAGTGGAAAAATTGGGTCTTAGGAGATTATCGGCCATTCTCGCTGGCCAGGAAGGTTTTACCGGCCATTTTCATGTACCGCGAATGAAGTGTATCGACCAAAATCTCCGGGTGTGAACGTGCCTCAGAAATCGCCTGTCCGGGGAGCCTTCCGGTCCGATTCAGACGGCGGGTGCTTCATAGAAGTTGGAGAGCATTGGAGCACGGTCTCATAGCAAGTGGAATCGTGAAATTCGGACGCGTGAGCAGAGAGATAAGCTCGTCGGAAGGAACCCCTGTCTCGCAGGTATTCCGGACCGAGCAGATCAGTTCTGAAGGATGCGAAGGACGGTGCACTTCCAGGCCGATTCAGTTTCCGGGGCCTTCATGAGAATCAGAGACATTTGAGTCTTCTTTCCAGAACATCCGAGATCAGTCAATTCGGAGCTTTGAGCAGAAAGATACGCTCTCCGGAATGAACACATGTCTAGACGCCTTTCTCTGGTCGTGTAAATACACTTCAAAGATGTGCCCTCCAGGAAACCTTACACTTCCCAAGCACTGAAACTTCCTTCATCAAAGTTGGAGAAAAATGAGTCCTCTGTCTTCTGAAACCGGAATCACTCAATTCGGACAAGTCTCCAGGAAGTTACACTCTCCGGAATGCGAGATGGTCCAGACAGCCCAGAGCGACTAAGTTAAGCATGCCGCGATGGAATGCCACGGTCCACACTTGGCTGTGGAAACTTTTGTGCACCCTCGGAAAATGACACGATTTTCATGCCACGGTCTACACTTAACCGTGGCAAACACACACTTGGCTGAGAGGAACTTCTTGCAACCTTCGGCGATTGACACGGCCTAAATGCCACGGTCTGAGGCTTGACCGTGGCAACCTCTTGCAACCTTCGGCGATTGGCACGAGCTGAATGCCACGGTCTGGGACTTGACCGTGGCAAATGAACAAGTGGCTGGAGACAACTTCTACACAGCTTCGGCTTTTGACACGATTTCAATGCCACGGCCTGAGACTTGGTCGTGGCAAGCGTAGACTTGGCTGGGAAGGATTTCACATGCATGCGGGTTTTGGCACGGTCAGAATGCCACGGTCTGGGGGCTTGACCGCGGCAACCTTTACACATCTTCGGCGTTTGACACGGTAACTTGCCACGAGTTCCAGATGAAGCTTGATCAGACCGTGGCATCAAAAGGAACCAAGAACACAAGTAAAGACTTTGACACGGTCAGGATTGCCACGGTCACTCCAAGAGCACACCAGACCGTGGCAAACCTACACTTACCCATCAAGGCCGGGTCAGTACCCGGTTTGTTCCGGGTTGACCCGGTTCGCCCAAGCCTCCTTTATAAGGTTTTTAGACCTAATTTGTAGAAGACACTGAATCTACTTTTAGTCTTCTTTCCCCTTTGGTGAAAACCTACTTAATACACTTTGTTTTAGAGAGTTTAAAATCGATTTGCAGTTTCTTTCCATCTTGTTCATCATTTCTTATCATCAAATCAAACTTCTAATCATGATTAACAGCACATCTTGCAAAGGATCTAGTGTGTTGATCATGATTAGTGAGTAGTTACCTTAATGAGGTTCTAGATGTGTAGGTTAGGGTGCTAAAGTGTTAGATTAGGAATGCTTAGGGCTAGATTCATTGATTCATTTCTCTAAACAACTGTTCTCTATGCTAGATCCTTGATAATCACTTGAGATCTAGATTCTGGGAATTTCATGCACCAAAAGTGTTTGATAAAATTCCTGAAAGAGTTGTATTAGAGGTTTAAGCATTTTTCTGCATGGTGATGTATTGTTATTTGCTTGAATGATCATTGAGAACTGTTTATTAATGCATATTGATTCATATTTCACAAATGGGAATTTGGTTTGAAAATGGATTAGTGTAGGGGTTAATACCTTCATGAGAGGATTAACCTAGATTAGAGTTCTTAATCACTTGAATCATGTCTCATCATTGTCATTAGCATTTCTGGTTTAGCACCAAAGCACCCTAATCAACTATCATGTCTAGAATCTCATGCCTCCATCATATCATATTCACATCATTTTTCATTGTCATTTGACTTTAAACCTGTTTAAGTTGTTAGTTGTCATTAAATAATCAAAATCACTCTTGTTTGCTTGAATTAAGAACTTGATCACATAGTTTAGTGTCTAACACCACATCTGGATTGATAAACCTCTTTGTGCTACATTGACAAGGGGATTGATAGCCCTGAGACCCTAAAAAGTCCTATCTATCAATTGGCGCCGTTGCCAAATTGTGGTTGATTAGCATTAAGCTCTGATCTGTTCTTGAGATCAAGTGCTTACTTTCTTGTTTTTACTGATTCCTTTCAAGTTCTGTTTGTGATTTCAGGTGTATGAACACCAGGTCTAGATCAAGAAGCTGTGGTCCACCTTTCCCTCTCAACGACAACATCAACCTTTTGGTACCAAGGAGGAGAAGGGACAGACGTGGTAGACAGATTGATCAGGCTGACATGGAAGACCAAAGAGATCACGTGGTAGATATAGAACAACCGGTTCAGGAGCAACAGGCTCAGGGTAATGGAGTTGGTCAAGGGCTTCATCAGGGTAATGTTCATCAGGAACAGGTGCAGCATCAACAAGCTTATGTCCACCAAGGACAAGCTCAAGCTCATCAACAAAGGCATCAGGCCAATGTTCAACAAAGACAACAAGTGCACCACCAACCCCACCCTTTCCAACCACAGCAAAGAAGATATGAGCAACCCCAAGTCTATGTTGGAGAGAATGACAGGGCCAATGCTCATCAGTATGGAGCTGGTATTCAGGCACCACCTGTGCAAAACAACAACTTCGAAGTGAAGGCATCTTTGCTGAATATGGTCCAGAACTCAAAGTTCCATGGGTTAGCAATGGAAGATCCCTTGGAACACTTGGACCAGTTTGATAAGGTGTGTGATCTGACCAAGATTAATGGAGTTTCAGAAGACAGCTTCAAGCTAAGACTATTCCCATTCAGTCTTGGTGACAAAGCTCATCAATGGGAAAAGAATCTTCCAAAAGGCTCCATTCAAACCTGGGAGCAATGCAAGCAAGCCTTCTTATCTAAGTTCTTCTCCACCTCAAGAACTGCAAAACTGAGGAACCAAATCTCTAGCTTCACTCAGCACAGCAATGAAAGTTTTGGTGAAGCATATGAGAGATTCAGGAGCTACACAAACCAATGCCCACACCATGGGTTTAGTGAGGCTTCTCTTCTCAGCACACTGTATAGGGGAGCTCTTCCCAAGATTAGAAACCAGCTGGATACTGCTTCCAATGGGAACTTTCTGGGTAAAGAGATACATGCTGCTTTAGAGCTAGTGGAGAACTTAGCATTGAGCAATGATACTTATGGTGAAGACTATGACAGATCAAATAGGTCTGAAGGTTCAAGCTCAGAACAGAGGCTCACCAGAGAAGTTAAGGAGTTGAGGAGTGAATTAGACAAGCTGAAATTCACCACTCAGAAGCCAATGCATTTTGTTGGAGAGTATGAGGAACCTTCTCAAATCTTTGAGAACATAAGTGAAGAAGGTCTTACCCAAGAGGAGCTCAACTACATTGGGAATCAGAGGTTCCAAAGATATCAGTATGGTAATGCCAATCCAAACCTCTCTTACAGGAACATCAATGTAGCTAACCCACAAGACCAGGTCTATCCCAATTCTCAAGCTCCAAAGAACATTGTTCCCAAGAACAACTTTCAAGGGTCATTCCAACCCAAGAATCAATTTGGTCAGAATCAGAGTTTTGGTCAGCAACAGCAACCATTTCAGGGCACTGGTTACACTTCACAGCAGCCAAAGGCACCACCAGGGTTTGGTCCACCACAGTTCCAACAGCAGGCGCCGGTTCAACAACAGTTTCAGCCACCAATGGTTCAACAGCAGCCACAGATGGGTACAGATATGGTTGGTATTCTGCAACAACTACTTCAGGGTCAACAGTCTATGCAGCAGGAAATCAAGTAACTGAAGCAAAACCAGGCATCAAGCTCAAGGAACCAAGGTCACCTACCTGGAAAACCAGAACCCAACCCCAAGGAATATGCCAAGGCCATTACACTGAGGAGTGGCAAGTAGTTACCTGGTATTGAGAACAACAAAGTGATCATTGAGGACAATGATCAACCTGAGGGGGAGGCAGCCTTAAAGGATGATCAAGTTGCTGAGAAACCAAGGACAGAAAAGGGTAAAAAGGTAGCAAAGGAACCAGAACCAGAGAAGAAGTATGTGCCACCAACTCCATACCAACCCAAGCTCCCATTTCCAGGGAGATTTAAGAAGCAACTAGTGAACAAGGCAAGAGCTGTATTTGAGAAGGCACTCAAAGAGACACCACTCACAATGCCTCTCATTGATGCATTCTTAATGATGCCAAAGATGGGGAAGTTCTTGAAGGATGCAATTCTGAACAAGACAAAAGAGCTTCAAGGCATGGTAGTACTAAGTCATGAATGCAGTGCTATCATTCAGAAGAAGTCCATTCCAAGGAAGTTAACTGATCCAGGGAGCTTCACACTCCCTTGTGCCATTGGACCTCTTCTATTCTCTGGATGTCTTTGTGATCTAGGAGCATCAGTCAGCTTGATGCCATTCTCCATAGCAAAGAAGCTGGGCTTTAGAGTCTTCAAGCCTGCAAGGATCTCTCTTATCCTTGCAGATAGATCAGTTAGATTGCCTGTTGGTATGTTGGAAGATCTACCTGTCAAGATAGGTGGTTTTGAGGTTCCAACAGACTTTGTTGTGCTGGAAATGGATGAGGAACCAGTAGATCCTCTCATCTTGGGCAGGCCATTCTTAGCCACTGCAGGAGCTATTATTGATGTGAGAGGTGGGATAATAGAGCTTCAACTTGGGTCTGAAAGGCTCAAGTTTGATGTGAATGAGATGATGAAGAAACCCACCATTGAAGGTCAATGTTTCTATGTGGAGACAATGGATCAGTTGGCTGATGAGTTGCTTGAGGAGCTGAACACTGAGGATCCTCTTCAAGCTGCTCTAACTCAAGAACAAGGAGACAATGAGCTCTTGGCTGAAGCAAGTGAAGGATATAAGCTGTATCTGGACAATGCAAGAGAGCTGGGTCCTGAAACAAGGTTTTTGGAGCTGGAACAAAGTGGCTCTGAAGTTTTTGCTATCAAGGAATCAGTCACCAGCCAAAGCAGCTTGGACCAGGACTGGAATGAGGCTGATGCACCCTCTGTTGAGCTCAAGCCTCTACCAACAGGGCTCAGGTATGGTTTCTTAGGCTTAAACTCCACATATCCTGTCATCATCAATGATAGCCTATTAGAGGATCAAGAGAGTGCATTGCTTAATGAAATACGAAAGTTCAGGAGAGCCATAGGGTATTCTTTGGCTGATATTAGAGGGATCTCTCCTGACATTTGTACCCATAGGATCCACCTAGAGGACCAATCTATGTCCTCTATTGAGCATCAACGAAGACTTAACCCCAACCTTAGGGAAGTGGTTAAGAAGGAGATACTAAAACTTCTTGAGGCAGGGATAATTTACCCAATCTCTGACTCAAGATGGGTGTCTCCTGTTCATGTTGTGCCCAAGAAAGGTGGGATCACAGTGGTGAAAAACGATAAGGATGAACTCATAGCTCAAAGAACCATAACTGGCCATCGCATGTGCATTGACTATAGGAAATTGAATTCTGCTTCTAGAAAAGATCATTTCCCTTTACCATTCATTGATCAAATGCTTGAAAGGTTAGCTAATCATCCTTATTTTTGTTTTCTCGATGGGTATTCGGGGTTCTTCCAAATTCCCATAGACCCCCGGGATCAAGAGAAAACAACATTCACCTGCCCTTATGGCACTTATGCTTATAGGAGAATGCCCTTCGGTTTATGTAATGCACCAGCCACTTTTCAAAGATGTATGATGCACATTTTCTCTGACATTATTGAAGAGAAAGTTGAGGTGTTCATGGATGACTTTAGTGTCTATGGCTCCTCCTTCTCGGATTGTCTCTCTAATTTGACACAGGTGTTGGAGAGATGTGAGCAGCACAACTTGGTGCTGAACTGGGAGAAGTGTCATTTCATGGTGCAAGAAGGAATAGTTCTTGGGCACAAGATCTCTGAAAAGGGTATTGAGGTTGATAAGGCAAAGGTGGAAGTAATGGTGAACCTGCAAACCCCCACTTCAGTTAAAGGGATAAGGAGCTTCCTTGGTCATGCAGGGTTTTATAGAAGATTCATTAAGGACTTCTCAAGGATTGTCAGGCCCTTAACAAGACTGTTGTGTAAGGAAGTGGATTTCATCTTTGATGCTGAATGTGAAGAAGCCTTTAAGTTGATCAAGGAAGCATTGGTTAGTGCACCAATAGTTCAGGCACCAGACTGGTCCCTTCCTTTTGAGGTCATGACAGATGCTTCTGACTTTGCTGTTGGAGCAGTACTTGGACAAAAGAAAGACAAGAAGCTGCATGTGATCTACTATGCCAGTAGAACACTTGACTCTGCCCAAGAGAAGTATGCTACAACTGAAAAGGAAATGCTGGCAATAGTTTTTGCCTTTGATAAGTTCAGAAGCTACCTGGTGGTTGACTTTATGGGACCTTTCATTTCATCCTATGGAAATCAGTACATACTTGTTGCTGTGGACTATGTGTCCAAATGGGTTGAGGCCATTGCTTCCCCTACCAATGATTCCAAGGTTGTAGTGAAGCTGTTCAAGAGCATCATCTTCCCAAGGTTTGGAGTTCCAAGGGTTGTCATCTCTGATGGAGGATCCCATTTTGTGAACAAGACTCTGGAAGGTTTATTGAGAAAGCATGGAGTTAAACACAAGATAGCTACTCCATATCATCCTCAAACTAGTGGCCAGGTTGAAGTATCCAATAGACAGATCAAGGCCATTCTTGAGAGGACTGTTAGCTCAAGCGGAAAAGATTGGAGCAAAAGGCTAGATGATCCATTGTGGGCTTATAGGACTGCCTTTAAAACTCCAATTGGGACATCACCATTCAGTCTACTATATGGGAAGAGCTGCCACCTTCCTGTTGAGCTGGAATACAAGGCTATGTGGGCTGTGAAGTTGTTGAACTTTGATATCAAGACAGCTCAGGAGAAAAGGATCATGCAACTCCATGAACTTGAGGAGATTAGGCTTGAGGCTTTTGAAAGCTCAAAGATCTATAAGGAGAAGACCAAGTTTCTGCATGATCAAAAGATTCTGAAGAGAGAGTTCAAGTATGGTGATTTGGTCTTGCTTTTCAACTCCAGACTTAAGTTGTGTCCAGGAAAGCTTAAGTCTAGGTGGTCTGGACCTTTCAAAGTTCTTGAAGTGAGGCCTTATGGTGCCATTGTCTTAGAAGGGAAGAATGGTCAGGAATTTGTGGTGAATGGACAGAGAATCAAGCATTACTTAGTTTCACAAGGGAAGGAGGAAGCTACATCAGTTCCCCTTCTTGATCCACCAGCCTGTTAATCAGGTTCCCAAAGTCAAACTTATAGACATTAAACAAAGTGCTCTTGGGAGACACCCCAAGCTTACCCTTTGTAAATATGCTTTTGATCTTTTGATTCTTTTCTTTTTATGTTTTAGGATGTTTTGATGGGTCTGTTGAGTGTTTACAGGTGTTAGGTGTGAGTCTGAACCTTTGGAAAGTGAATGCAGAATGAAAAGAGATGAAGGAATGGAGACAAGCTTGTGCTCGGCCTCTGACATGGGGACCGGCCACGGTCAAAAACAAGGCGTGGCAAGTCTCTTTGTGCTGCCACGGGGAGATAATCACGGTCTAAAGGCCTGGCCGTGGCAAAAGAAGCATATGTTCGGCGAATGCCACGGCCTTGTGACATGGAACCTAGGTGGCCGTGGCAAAAGAAAAAGAAGAATGGATGAGGCTCGGAGTTTGCCACGGTTGGGGTTGCCACGGGAAGGAGCCAGACCATGGCAAAGTACACAGAAATCCCAAAGGTTCGAAGAATGCCACGGTGGGAATGACACGAGATGGAACAAGGCCGAGGCAAGAACAAAAGTGGAACAGGCAACATTCGGACAATGCCGCGGTTTGGTCGCCATGGGAAGAAGCCAAGGCCGTGGCAAAATGAAGATGCAATGTGCAGTGATCGGGCTTTGACACGAGAGGATTGCCACGGTGAGAAACCAAGACCGTGGCGAAGAGAGACAAGATGGCCGTCGTTCGGTGTTTGCCACGGTCCACAAGACACGGGCTAAAGGCTTGACCGTGGCAAAGATTTGGAGAGTTTGACCGAGGAATGAGCACGGCCACGAGGAGTTTGCCACGGGGAAACAATCAGACCGTGGCAAGAGAAAAGAAGAAGGACAATGCTCGGGGTTTGCCACGGCCTGAAGACACGGCCAAGTCAAGACCGCGGCAAAGAGGCAGCATTCTCGAGTTGTAGACACGGGCATGTGACACGGTCAAAGAGGCGCGATCCACAATTTGAATTCCAGTTGACCGTACGGACGTTGACCGGTCAACAGACGCGCCAGACCAGCTGTTCCCCACCACTCCTTCTTCTTCATCGCGAGTTTGCTTTTTCTTCTCCACTCTTGAACTCTAAACTTTCATATCTCTCTCGTTGCTGCATCAAATTGAGTGATTCCAACTGCATTGAACTCGTAATCCTGTCTAGTTTCTTGTTGCACATCCGTTTTACCCTCGAAACTTGAAGATTCCAAGGTTTTTAATCTGTTAAAACTCACCTTTTCCATGCTTTAGAGTACTGTTCATGAACAGAGAAAAACAAATGGAATCGATTTTAATGGGCCTCTTGATACCTTGGAATCATTTTGTGAATATTGTGCAAGTAGAATGGATAGGGATTTCATGAATCTTGCTTGAGAATGACCTGTTCTTGGAATTTTTGAGAAATTTTCTTGAAAATCACCATGTGAATCGATTTTTTTTAGAAATTGTGTTTCAAGCTGAACTCTTTGTGTGCATTGCTTCTTGCCATTGCCTTGAGTTTAATGAGTTTTTAATCAGCTTGAAATACCTTCTTTTAAAGAGAAATCGATTGGTGCTGCTCATGAACTTGGTGAATTTTTGAAAAACTTCTGTTGTTCTCTTGCTTTGGTGCTTACAATGGTTTGAGAAAATGCAGGATGGCAGGAACAAAAAGACAAGCAGCCGTGGACAAAGCCAGAAAAGAGAAAGCTGGAGCTTCAGAGGATAAGATTCTGCCTTTTGGGCACAAAGTTTTCAACAAACAGAAAAGGCGGAGAAAGCCAAAGGACCCAGCTGAAAAGAAAGCAAAGAAGGTTGCTGCACCAAAGAAAACAAAGGGCTCCACTTCAAAGACTCCTGGTAACGAGTTGGCATTGGTTGAGGTCGTTCACAGGACAGGAAAAGAGGTGGCTGTGGCTGAGGATGAAGAAGGAACAGAGAGTGACCCTGAAACAGCATTGAAGCGGGCTAAGAAAGCAAAGTCAGATTCTGAGGAAAGAGAGCCAACTTTTGATGACTACTTTGACATGCTCAGGGGTGCAAAAGTGCAGCAAACCAAGTTCCCTGATATGGAGCTGCTGAGGAAGATGGGTATTCTTGAAGAGGTTCAGCTCATTTTCAACAACATGGGGTTTGGTGGATTCTTTGAGATAAGAGATGTGGCTCATGATGGTGTTACACAAGAGTTTCTTGCATCCCTTCAAGTTTGTGGATATGGCCCACGAGATGCAAGAATCAAAGAGGGCAATGGTCTTGGGCACATAGAGTTCACAATAGATGGTGCACAACACCATGTAATCTTCAAAGAACTTGATGAGATCTTTGCTTTTACAAGACCTGCACAAGAAGAGACAGTGAAGTTCACATACCCTGATCACATGATCACTGACTTGTGGGATACAATTGCTTTTGGGAGCTTCAGAGGAGGAAGATGCAAGAGTTCATGGATAAGAAACCCAGCAATCCGCTATGCTCACAAGGTGCTTTGCCAAATGTTCTTTAACATGGAGCTACTGGGCATGGGTCTTCATCCTCTCATCAGTCACTTGAAGAGCAAGAGAGAGTTTCGCCTTCCACATTACATCCCAGAGAGAGTTTCGCCTTCCACATTACATCCCTTCTAGTGGTGCATTCTTGGCACGTCAAATGCTGATTTACAAGGACATTGAGTTACACAATGGATGGCTAGTGACAAGGATTCTGAAAGCAAGAGGTTTTGTCTTTGATAATGCTGAAAGCAAGAGGTTTTGTCTTTGATAATGTTGCAGTCAGACCTGGGTTGATTGATGAAGTTACCCTCACCAAGGTTGGGTTTCTAAAAGAAAGCAATGGTGAACACTTCTTGTACACCTTCAAGCTCTTGCAAGATGAAAAGTTCATGTTCTGTTGCCAAACCCAGCCATCACCACTCTCACAGAAAGGCACAATGTCTCCTTTATTGTCCTAAAAGATCAGCTCTACAACTCAGCCATTCACCCTCCAATTCCCAAATGTAAGAGGCCAATTAGTTCTAAGGGTAAAGAGCCAGTTGAAGAGGAGGACATAACTAGGACCGCTGGTTGTGAGACTGAGGAGCCAGGAGATTTTGAAAGAAGGATGGGAGCAGGAAGGTATCACTTTGATCCTTACTTTTGGGGTGAGCCTGACTATCACACAAGGAAGCTGTATTCCAGAGTTAACACCCTTCAGAAATGGTGCAAATGGCAAGACAAAACGATCAACAAGCTGGTTGACTGTGTTAGGCAGCTTAAGAAGAAGGTTAAAAAGCTCACAGCTCCAGCCACCTCACCCAAACGAGATACAAGAGAAGAAGTGGGAGAAAGCTCAGCTGCCAATGACCTTGTGCTACCACCAGGAAAAGAAGATTGGGTGAATCCGGCCACAGCGTTCCAACCAGACTCACCTGAGAGCAGCCCACCCAGATATTCCACCCCATCATGTTCAACCTCCAATCCATCCCATTACTTGGGATCAGACCTCAGCAATTGAGGTAAACACTCAAAACCTTGTAAATAGCATGTAGACTTTCTTTTTCTTTTGCATTTTGCCTGTTTGCTTTGGTTTCACTTCTTTCTCATACTTTTATAACACAAGGGACTGTGTTATTTAAGTGTGGGGGAGGAGTTTTATCCTTTACTAATCATGTTTTCTATTTTCTTATTTTACACTTTGAGTCTTGAGTCACATTCTAGTTGCATATTCATCTAAGTGCATATAAAAACCAAAAAAATGGAAAAATCTGAAAAAATTTACACAAAAAAATGATCATGTAGTTGCATTCTCATTTTTAGGATTGAGTCTAGATTGCATTTGCATGTAGGTTGCATCTTGCAGGGAGTAATGATAGGTTTTCTAGAGAGTACATCACTTTGAGAACTTGAACTGAATATGCTTGTGAATCTTTTTCTGTGCTTGCAAAGTCTGAAATGATTTGAATCTGAGAAGCAAGTTTGAATTGAACTCAACTCTAATTAAGTGGGAACCTTGAACTTGACTTGAAAAATATCTTGTGATGCATTGTTTGAAAAAAGCTTGTGGATACCAATATACATACTTGAGCTAGAACCACTGTTTTTACCACTCTTTTCCTTAGCTCAAGTAGCTGAATCCACATCATGGATCAGTTCCCATACCTTGAACCCATCCTTCTTTTAAGCCAATGTTTGTGTGTGAATTGAAAGGCCACCTTGGATCAAACTTAGCAGAAAGTGTTAGGTTTAGAGCGACAAGGGCAGGTCTCATTGAGTGCTGTGTTCCAACATCAAGGAACTGAGAGTTTTGGCGAGGAATAAGTGTGGGGGAAAAAACTTTGTGGTGAGTGGAAAAAGGTGAGATGAGTGGGAAAGAGAGAGTGAAAATAGCTAGGGGAAAGAAAGAAAAAAGAAATCAGTCTTGGTGTTTTGAGAAAGTGAGCTCTGGTTTGTTGAAAAGAAAGAGTCTAGCCTCTAAGGGAGAAAAGAAGCCAAAAGGCTCAAATGTTTTGTTAAGAAAGAAAGAAGAGGCTAGAAGTTGTAAAAGAAAAAGAGCTGTGTAAAGTTTGAGTTCCAAGACTTGAGATGACCAGTGAAAAGTAAATCCCCTAGTGAGAGGAAAATGAGAGTGAAAAGTGAGGATTTTTGAGCAAGTGAGGAAGCTTTGAGTAGAGGGTGGGGTGTGATGAGTCTTTGCCCTTGTATGCATAGGTTGCTTTTTACCTTTAGCATTCTGCCAAAGTTTGATCATTCATAGAGAGATCCCTTTGCTGTATTTAACCCACTTGAGCACTGATGAGATCATTTTAATCTCATAGCCTCTCCCTAGCCAAGCCAGCTTGTTTAAACATTGCATCATGAGGTTCACCTGATAAAAGCTTAATAAATGTGAAAGAGTTGAGAGAGAGAAGAACTTGTGGAGATTCCTTGCTGAGTTGACATATATCTGAGTATGGCTTTGCATTGCATAATTGAGCATGAACTTGAATTCTCATTGTGATCACTTCTCTCAAAAAGAAAATGTGAACTCCCATTGCATACAACCTCTTTCTCTCATTTGCTCTTTTTGCTTGAGGACAAGCAAAGGACAAGTGTGGGGGAGTTGATATGTTCATAATTTGCATCATTTAAGTTGCATAAATCATTCCAAATCATGTTTTATTTCATGCATTTTAGGTCCTTATGGTTTTTTTTAGAACTTAGGAGATGCATTAGGTCCCAATGAGTCTTTGCATGTTTTGAGTGTCTATCAGGTGAATATGGAGCTGAAAAGATGAATCCAGGAGGTGGAATGGTGAGCAAAGCTTGAAAAAGTGGAAAAATTGGGTCTTAGGAGATTATCGGCCATTCTCGCTGGCCAGGAAGGTTTTACCGGCCATTTTCATGTACCGCGGGAAGCTTTACCGGCCATTTTCATGTACCGCGAATGAAGTGTATCGGCCAAAATCTCCGGGTGTGAACGTGCCTCAGAAATCGCCTGTCCGGGGAGCCTTCCGGTCCGATTCAGACGGCGGGTGCTTCATAGAGGTTGGAGAGCATTGGAGCACGGTCTCATAGCAAGTGGAATCGTGAAATTCGGACGCGTGAGCAGAGAGATAAGCTCGTCGGAAGGAACCCCTGTCTCGCAGGTATTCCGGACCGAGCAGATCAGTTCTGAAGGATGCGAAGGACGGTGCACTTCCAGGCCGATTCAGTTTCCGGGGCCTTCATGAGAATTAGAGACATTTGAGTCTTCTTTCCAGAACATCCGAGATCAGTCAATTCGGAGCTTTGAGCAGAAAGATACGGTCTCCGGAATGAACACATGTCTAGACGCCTTTCTCTGTTCGTGTAAATGCACTTCAAAGATGTGCCCTCCAGGAAACCTTACACTTTCCAAGCACTGAAACTTCCTTCATCAAATTTGGAGAAAAATGAGTCCTCTGTCTTCTGAAACCGGAATCACTCAATTCGGACAAGTCTCCAGGAAGTTACACTCTCCGGAATGCGAGATGGTCCAGACAGCCCAGAGCGACTAAGTTAAGCATGCCGCGATGGAATGCCACGGTCCACACTTGGCCGTGGCAACTTTTGTGCACCCTCGGCAAATGACACGATCTTCATGCCACGGTCTACACTTGACCGTGGCAAACACACACTTGTCTGAGAGGAACTTCTTGCAACCTTCGGCGATTGACACGGCCTAAATGCCACGGTCTGAGGCTTGACCGTGGCAACCTCTTGCAACCTTCGGCGATTGGCACGAGCTGAATGCCACGGTCTGGGACTTGACCGTGGCAAATGAACAAGTGGCTGGAGACAACTTCTACACAGCTTCGGCTTTTGACACGATTTCAATGCCACGGCCTGAGACTTGGCCGTGGCAAGCGTAGACTTGGCTGGGAAGGATTTCACATGCATGCGGGTTTTGGCACGGTCAGAATGCCACGGTCTGGGGGCTTGACCGTGGCAACCTTTACACATCTTCAGCGTTTGACACGGTAACTTGCCACGAGTTCCAGATGAAGCTTGATCAGACCGTGGCATCAAAAGGAACCAAGAACACAAGTAAAGACTTTGACACGGTCAGGATTGCCACGGTCACTCCAAGAGCACACCAGACCGTGGCAAACCTACACTTACCCATCAAGGCCGGGTCAGTACCCGGTTTGTTCCGGGTTGACCCGGTTCGCCCAAGCCTCCTTTATAAGGTTTTTAGACCTAATTTGTAGAAGACACTGAATCTACTTTTAGTCTTCTTTCCCCTTTGGTGAAAACCTACTTAATACACTTTGTTTTAGAGAGATTAAAATCGATTTACAGTTTCTTTCCATCTTGTTCATCATTTCTTATCATCAAATCAAACTTCTAATCATGATTAACAGCACATCTTGCAAAGGATCTAGTGTGTTGATCATGATTAGTGAGTAGTTATCTTAATGAGGTTCTAGATATGTAGGTTAGGGTGCTAAAGTGTTAGATTAGGAATGCTTAGGGCTGGATTCATTGATTCATTTCTCTAAACAACTGTTCTCTATGCTAGATCCTTGATAATCACTTGAGATCTAGATTCTGGGAATTTCATGCACCAAAAGTGTTTGATGAAATTCCTGAAAGAGTTGTATTAGAGGTTTAAGCATTTTTCTGCATGGTGATGTATTGTTATTTGCTTGAATGATCATTGAGAACTGTTTATTAATGCATATTGATTCATATTTCACAAATGAGAATTTGGTTTGAAAATGGATTAGTGTAGGGGTTAATACCTTCATGAGAGGATTAACCTAGATTAGAGTTCTTAATCACTTGAATCATGTCTCATCATTGTCATTAGCATTTCTGGTTTAGCACCAAAGCACCCTAATCAACTATCATGTCTAGAATCTCATGCCTCCATCATATCATATTCACATCATTTGTCATTGTCATTTGACTTTAAACCTGTTTAAGTTGTTAGTTGTCATTAGTTAATCAAAATCACTCTTGTTTGCTTGAATTAAGAACTTGATCACATAGTTTAGTGTCTAACACCACATCTGGATTGATAAACCTCTTTGTGCTACATTGACAAGGGGATTGATAGCCCTGAGACCCTAAAAAGTCCTATCTATCATTCATGCACCTGAAATTCACAACCAGAACTTGAAAGAAATTAGAAAACACAAAATAAAATGCTTGATCTCAAGAAATGACACAATCTCAATGCTATCACACTTTGGCAACGGCGCCAATTGGTAGACAAGACTTTTGACGGTCTCAGGGCTATCAATCCCCTTGTCAATGTAGCACAAAGAGGTTATCAATCCAAGAATGTGGTGATAGACTCTAAGCTATGTGATCAGTTTCTCAATTCAAGCAAACAAGTGTGGTTTTGATTGACTAATGACAACTACAAGCTTAAAACAAGATTAATGACTAAGAAGTGATCAAACAAAGAACTAAGCAAATGACAAGTGATGAGAATGTATGTATGATGATGAGAAAGGTCTTAGACATGATAGTGGATTAGGGTGCCTTCAGTGATAAACTAGTGAGCTAATGAACCATGTGATCAAGCAAACCAATCAACTTAAACATCATTAATTAAGTTAATCCTCTCATGAAGGTATCAACTTCTATGCCAAAACAGTTTCTAACCTAATCATCATTAGTGAAACATGAATTAACAAGCATTAAAAATCAGTTTAATCTGTCATTTAAGCATATAAACAATCATTCCCATGATGAATAACACTTAAACCTCTAACAACCTTGGTTCAGACATTTCATCAAACACTTTTGGTGCATGAAATGTCCAGAATCTAGACCACACATGATTTGTATGGATCTAGGATTAAGAACAGGTTGTAGAGAATGGAATATGCATGATCTAACCCTTAAGGTCACTAATCTACCACTTAAGCACCCTAATCTACATATCTAAGACCTTAATATGAAGATTACTCACTAATCATGATCAACACACTAGATCATTTGCTAGATGTGTTGTTAATCATGATTAAAAGTGTGATTTGATGATGAGAAATGATAGACAAGATGGAAAAACACTCTTCAAATCGATATTAAACTCAAAACAAGGTATCATCAAGTGGTTCTTTCACCAAAAAGGAAAAGGAGACTAAAGATAAGCTAAAATTCTCTCCAAATTAGGTCTAAAAAGTATTTATAGTAGTCTTGGACGAACCGGGTCAGCCCGGAACAAACCGGGTACTGACCCGGCTTTGGTGGGTAAAGAAGAAGTTGCCACGGTCTAGCAGGTTTTGGTCAAGCCGTGGCAAGTGACCGTGTCAAGTCCTGTGTCTCTTGTTCTTGGATGAATCATGGTGCCACAGGTTCCCTCTGGCCGTGATGCATGGCCGTGTCAAATGCCGAAGGATTGCATAACGTTGCCACGGTCAGGTTCAAGGTCGTGATGCGTGGCCGTGTCAAACGCCGAAGGATTGCATAAAGTTGCCACGACCAAGTCTCAAGCCGTGGCGTGTGGGCGTGTCAAATCCCGAACGTCTGAAGGATCACAAGTGTTGTCTTGCTACGGTCAAGTGTAGACCGTGGCATTACCTCGTGGCAATTCCCGAATGCAAGTAAGATCATGCCGCGGCTAAGTCTATCTTGACACCGTCAAGTGTAGACCGTGATGTGGAGACCGTGTCAAACCCCGAAGAAATGCAACCAAATGCCACGATCAGATGTGGACCATGGCCTTCCACCGTGCCATCTTTCCCTTAGCATGATTTCAAGGCCTTAATGAGGGTTATCAATCTCGCAACATTCAGGGCTCCTCAAACCACTTCACATTCATGAGAGGGCAGCTTCCAGGGTACTGGTCCGAATGGTTTGACTCCAGTTTCAGTGGATAGAAGACTCAAACATCTTCAACTTTGGTGAAGGAACCTTTGGTACTTGGGAAGTGGAAGGTTTCCTGGAGGGCTCATCTTGGCAGTGCATTGACACGATAAGAAAGAGGCTTCTAGACATGTGTCCATTCCGGAAACGTTATCTTCTTGCTCATAGCTCCGAATTGAATGATCTCAGACGTTTTGGAAAGAGGACTCAAATATATCTGATTTCGATGAAGGCCCCCGTAAACTGAATCGGTCTGGAAGTGCACCGTCCTTTGCATTCTTCGGAGCTCACCGGGTCGGTCCAAAACGGCAGCGAGACAGGAGTTTCTTCCGACGAGCTTAACTCTCTGATCACGCCTCCGAATCCTATGATTCCACCTGATCTGGAACTGTGATCCAATCTTCTCCAACTTTGATGAAGCACCCGACAGCTGAATCGGTCCGGAAGGTTCCCCGGACAGGCGATTTCGGAAATGTGTCTGCACCCAGGAATTTTGGTCGAGAAACTTAACCAGCCGGTACGCGTTTTGGCCGAGGAATCCACCCGCCGTACATGCAAATTGCCGAGAAAAACCTTCCTGAGGTATGTGTAAATGGCCGAGAACCTCCAAAAACCCATTTTCACCATCTTTCAAATCCTGATCGCCATTCCTTTTCCTGGATCCACCTTTTTAACTACAAATAGCTCCAAATGCACCTGATAAACACTCCAAACATGCAAAGACTCATTGGGACCTAATGCAACTCCTAAGTCCTAAAACAACCCCTAAAGACCTAAAATGCATGAAATAAGATATGATTTGGAATGAAATATACAACCTAAATGATGCAAATTATGAACATATCAACTCCCCCACACTTGTCCTTTGCTTGTCCTCAAGCAAAAAGAGCAAATGAGAGAAAGAGGTTGGATGCATTGGGAGTTCATATTACTTAATGAGAGACTGTATCACTAAAAGAATTCAAGGCTCACTGTCCTAGTTGCTAATTCTAAGATGCATTGCAAACAAGATTACTCACAAAACTTTAGCCATGCTTATCAATGAATGAATCAAGCTCAAGCTTAAATTTTTTCACAAACAGCCATAGTTCCAACCTTTTGACATTCATTAAAGCTCATGTGAATCATGCTTATGCAAATCATGTGAACTCACTTGTCTTGGGACAGGGTCATGAGACAAAGATGATCTCATTTAATGCTTTGGTTTCCATTCAGCTCAAGGGATCACTCAAGAAGGAATAAACTTTAACAGAATGCTAAGGGTAAAAGGCAACTGGTGCATACAAGAGCAGAATCCCATCTACCCAATGCCCCAAATTGGTCTTTCACCTTAACTCTACTCCCATGAAGATCACATCCTAGCTACTCCTCTCTTAAGACATTCATTGCCTTATCAACCCTCTCCTCACTTCACTCTCATTCTTTTTCTCACCAGGGGCTTCATCTTTTCAACTTTAAACTCAGGTTTTGGGGTCTGAATATTCCACTTAGCTCTTTCTCATACAACACTTTCTAGCCTCTTTTCTTTTCTTTTCAAACACTTGAGCCTTTTTGGCTTCTTTTCTTTTCTTTTTACTTAGAGGCTGGACTTTCTTTTTCAAAACACAAGAGCTTTTCTTTCTTTACACAGCAGACCCCAAACCTCATTCTTTTCTTTTCCAACCCCTGGTTTTCATCTCAAACTTCCTCTTTTCCACTCAGTGTTTCTCAAGAACTCTTCCTAGCCTACTCTAGACTCATGATGCTGAGCTAGATCTACATGAGACTCTACTCTTGTCGCCCTAAACCCAACACTTTCTGTCAAGTTTATTCAGAAAAAAACCTCACATCTCTCACTATAGTGTTTCAGGCTTCAAGGAAGGTTTGGTTAAAGGCAGGGAACCGTCTCAAAGTGAGAGAACAGCAATTTGAGCTAGCAAAGAGTGGTAAAAGGGATAAGAGAGCTCAAATATTTTAAGGGTACCCATGAGTTCACAATGACATGAACAAGCAATGATAATTAGATTGTCAAATTAAGGTTCTCACTTAGATAAGGCTGGACTAATCAAAGCTTGATTCACTCAACAAGTTCAAAGCATGGATCAGTCTTGATTTCATTCTTGTTTACATGCAGCAAAGAACTAGAAACTAGGGCAGTGAACCGAATTCTTAAACTGATATTCTCTCAAGGAAAAACCTATCATTACTCCCTTGCATTGATGCAGCCTACATGAATATGCAACTAGACTCAATCCTAAAAATGAGAATGCAACTACATGATCATTTTTGTGTGAAAAGTTTTCAGATTTTTCAATTTTTTTTTGTTTTTTAAATGCATTTAGATGAGACTATATGAATGTGCAACTAGAATGTGACTCAAGACTCAAAGTGCAAAATAAGAACAGAGAAAACATGATTAGTATAGTGGTAAGTATTCCCGCCTGTCACGCGGGTGACCCGGGTTCGATCCCCGGCAACGGCGCCAAATTGATAGTAGGAATTTTTCAATCCTTGATAAATTCCTCAACTACTCATGTCATTGTAGCACTTGAGGTATCAATCCAAATGGAGAGATTCTAGACACTAGAACTATGAGGAGCTATCTTAATTCAAGTCTAATAAGCAGATGAGTTGGTAACAAGGTGATCTAAAAACATAAAGCAAACAAGAACAAACAGTAATTAAGAATTAAACAAGCAAGAGAAACTAAACAAAGACTCAAATTAACCTCTAGATGTGATCATTGATTAGGGTGCTTCAAATGTTAATTCATGATGTTCAGCAAACAATGCAACACTTGCAATTCTTTAGTCTAGACTTCCAAATCAGATTAATTCATTCTCATGACAAAAATCCCTTTGTTAATTACCAATTCAAGACTAATTCCCATTAGATGAATAAACAATCAACAAGCATAAGGTTCCAAGTCTAAAATGACCAGACAGCCTCTTTGTGCATCAAAATAAGAGCTAAGAAAGACTGAATCTTATACAGAAAGATAAAGCAAACATCACATGATCTCAAATTCCAATTAACTTAGAACTCTAATCTAGATTAATCCTCTCATGAAGGCACTAACCTCTACACTAATTCATTTTCAAACCAAATCACCATTTGTGAAATATGAATCAATGAGTATTAAAAAACAGTTCTAATATGTCATTCATGCATTTAACAATCATTCCCATGATGAAAAAGGCATAAACCCTTAAGTTAGCTCATTCGGGCATTTCATCAAACACCTTGTGGGTGGAGAAATGCCTAAGTTCTAGATCAAGCTTATAATGAGAGATCTAGCATTAGGATCAGCTAACTAAGGAAAGGAGAAGAGAATCTAAGCTTAAACAATCATTAATCTACATATAAGCACCCTAATCTACACAGCTAGAAGCTTAAAAGAGACTACTCACTAATCATGATCAACACACTAGATCCTTTGCAAGATGTGTTGTTGATCATGATTATAAGTGTGATTTGATGATGAGAAATGATAAAACAAGATGGAAAACACTCTTCAAATCGATATTAAACTCAAACAAGACCTTAAACAATGGTTCTTTCACCAGTAAGGAAAGGAGACTAAGGATCAGATAAAAGTTTTCTCCAAATTAGGTCTAAAAAGTATTTATAGTGGTCTTGGACGAACCGGGTCAGCCCGGAAAAAACAGGGTACTGACCCGGGTTTGGTGGGTAAAGATGAGGTTTGCCACGGTCTAGCAGTTCTTGGTCAAGCCGTGGCAAGTGACCGTGTCAAGTCCCGAAGCTTCTGTTCTTGGATGAATCTTGGTGCCATGGGTTCCCTCTGGTCGTGATGCATGGCCGTGTCAAGTCCCGACGCTCTGAAGGATCCCAAGTGTTGTCTTGCCACAGTCAAGTGTAGACCGTGGTGTGTAGACCGTGTCAAATCCCGAATGATTGCATCAAGTGCCACGATCAGATGTGGACCGTGGCATTCCACCGTGCCATCCTTACACTTGGCACAATTTCCATGCTCTTGGTGCTCAAAGGATATGTGTGTCTCTATTCCCTCAGAACTCACACCTCACAACTCCACATGGAACGAACTCAACTGTTCTGGAAAGAGGACTCAATCATCTCCAATCTTGATGAAGAAACCCTCAGTGCTTGGGAAGTGGAAGGTTCCCCGGAGGGCTCATCTTTGCAGTACATTGACATGGTCAGAAAGAGGTTTCTAGACATGTGTCCATTCCGGAAACGTTATCTTCTTGCTCATGCCTTCAAATTGAATGATCTCAAACGTTCTGGAAAGAGGACTCAAGTATATAAAATCTTGATGACGGACCTGTAGACTGAATCGGTCTGTAAGTGCATCGTCCTTGGAAATCTTCGGAGCTCATCGGGTCGGTCCAAAACGGTAGCGAGACAGGCGTGCCTTCCGGTGAGCTTAACTCTCTACCCACGCCTCCAAATTCTATGATTCCACCTTGTCTGGAAACATGATCCAATATTCTCCAAATTAGATCAAGCACCCGACAACTGAATCGGAATGGAAGGTTCCTAGGACAGGCGATCATTCAGGAGTATCGGATTGCTCTGGAATGGATGCGAGAGAGGTCTGTCTTCCGGTGACCGTATATTTCAGCTCAGTGCTCAAAATGCCCGATTCAACCTTTCCTGGGTTCTTGACTCAATTATCTCCAACTTTGATGAAGACCCTGTAAGCTGAATCGGCCGGCAAGATCTTCCGGTGACGCGATTTCGGAAATGTAACTGCACCTGGGATTTTTGGCCGAGAGACTTGACCGCGGTACGTGTTTTTGGCCGAGAGAGCTACCCGCGGGAAGGATTTTGGCCGAGAATCTTCGGCCATCAGTACTGCATTTTGCCGAGAAACCCAAAATTGCTCTTTTTCACCATTTTTGATCATTTCAACTCCATTTCTTCATCTGAATCACATCCTCTACTCCAAATAGGCTCCAAAAGCACCTGTTTAACACTCCGAAACATGCAAAACTCTCTTGGACCTAATGCAATCTCCTAAGTCCTAAAACAATGCCTAAAGACCTAAAAAATGCTTGAGATAAGACATGATTTGGACTAAAATATGTACACTAAAAGATGTAATTTACGAATATATCACTAAGCCACGCCCAATACCAAAAGTTGAGCTAAACGACTTAAAACAGAAGCGCTTAATGGGAGACAACCCATTTAGGTAATGTTTTCTTTAGGATTTTTCTTTCTTTTTCTATTGCTCTTTTTCTTTTTCTTAGTTTCAGGTGTTTCTTATAAAAAAAAAAAAACCAAAAAAAAAAATTCAAAAAACCCGAAAAAACCAAAAATAAGGATGGTCCATGACTGCTCGGCCCAGCAGGAACCAAGGAGAAGAACCAGGAAGAGGCCGCGAGTTAAGCCCCCCCCCCCCCCCCGCGGTCGCAGGTGTTATGACCACGGGAAACACCCCTTCGACCGCGGTCGCGTCTTTCTGACCGCAGCCGAGCACTGGTTTGCCGCGGTCGCGTGGCTCCTGACCACGGCAAATGGTCGTTGAGATCAAACCCGACCCCAAACCACCCACTTCACCTCATTTCACCTCACCAATCCCCACTCCACCTCATTCATCACCCTCCACCACCTTCATCACTACCTATCACCTTCCCAAACCCCTTTGAATGAATCCGTTTCATCTCCACCAGCATCCCGGATCCAGGTAAGTTCTCTTTGGACTTACCAATTTGATTATCTATGAATTTTTTTCATCCAATCTCGACTTGTTTCACACTGAGGACAATGTGATTTAAGTCTGGGAGAGGATTTCATCCCTTTCTAACCACTTTTCTTTCATGAGTCTTCCATTATCTACACTTTTTGCATTTTCCTTAAAGTTTTTCAAAATTGGTTTTCAAAACAAAATACATTTTAAAGGGAATGGTGAACAATGATAGTTGACTGTGTGCTTTTAGACTGTTCCTAGTAACATTCTCATTCATGATTTAGGACTAGACTAGGCGGTAGCTAAGCACATTTGAAACGAAGTACCCCAGAGGAATTTGAATAATTTCGATTTAGATGAAGGAATACACTAGCTCTGTTTTATTTGGACTTAATTTGGACTTAATTTTCTCATTGAAGCATTAGACCAGGGAAACGAATCATACATTCAGGACTCCTTTACCCTTTTATCACTCTCTGTTGATCCTGAATGGCTAGTTCATCTTTAGCTAGTTCCCCACCTTAACCAATCCTTTTTCAAACCACATGCGCTCTTGTTTTCTATTGTCTTATATGCAGATAAGTGCAAAAACGTTGGAGAGAAAGAGGAACGACGCAGTTTTCAGTCACCAAGGACAGAGACCTGCGATTTCCCGGAAAAGTTCCCGGAAGGATTCAACACAAGAGGAAGCTCAGTTTGCCTTAGAAGAATCTCAAAGTTTGGTACAATCTCGTCCTCTTGTCTCTCTCTCTTTAAAAGGCATTTCCTTGTCAAAAAAAAATAAAAAAATCCGAAAATAAGAAAAGAAAGGAAATAAAAGCCTTAGAGAGTCTAGAGAGGTCGAATTTTAAGTCCCAAGGCAACTGGAGTTTGATTTTATGGAGTTTTGGAGATCATTTTCTGATTCCCGGAAAGAATCTAAGTCTGGGGGAATAGCTGTTTAGAACAAAGGAGGAATGATTATGCAACAACATTTGGCAAGAAGAAGTGACTGAAAATTGCGGTCATCAACATGTCCTTATCTCTCTTGCGGTTTTGCATATTATCTTGCATCCTCCAGATCTTCAGGTAACCCGAAACACTTTAACTCCACCACTTAAACAGCCCTTTAATGCCAAACGCCGTCTACCCTGGATGATGTCTTTAATGAGAACTCACTATTGAACTTAATGAATGTAGAGAGCTAGTTGACTGGAATCAAGATTTAGATTGTTTAAGTTTTGCATGACGGAAAAAGTGGACAAGTATCTTTTCTGCATTGGTGAGAATTTTCTAGACTAAGTTGTGGATTGATGCACGATCTTTGGTCCTAGTTTAGGAGTTCATGTCTCTGAGATATGTGCATTCCCTATTTTTGTTTTAACTTAACCAGTTTAGGCTTTTGCTTTGTTTGAGGACAAACAAAGGTTTAAGTCTAGGGGAGTTGATAACACCGTTGACCACTTATGGATCATTTTGAAATACTTTTTCTATGTTTTTAATTGCTTTTAAGTACTTTTATTACGTTTTTCTAGTATTTGTAGTTCCAAGACTCTTTTCAGATAACTTAGGGAAAAGCTTAACAAAATGGATAGAAAACCAGATTTCAGCTTAGAGTCAAACCGTCAGAAGTTCACCCCTGATTGAAAGCCGTCTCACCGTCTGATCCAGCTCAAATTTGGAGACCTTAAAGATGGAAGTATCAGCTTTCCAACACAATTTACAGCTTGGCAATCCAACGGTTCAATCAAAAGATACGCGAAGAGCAAGATGTCCCGTAAACCAGCCGGCAAGCGTTTCTACCCGCGGCCAACAGAGCATTTCGCGCGGTCAGAAGCACCGCGACCGCGGCCAGCCACCCATTTCGCACGGTCACGCACATCCCGACCGTGGCCAGCTAACTCTGACTTTGAAGGCCCATTTCTGAAGTCCGTATCATTTTCCCAGCCTCAATTCCGGAACCCTAGACACCAGAGAGTATTGGAGACTATAAATACATGTCATTTAGGTCGTTTTTTAAGAGAGAAGAAGAGAGGCGAAATACTTTACAGAAATTTTACTTTAAGCTTTGTTTTTAGGTTTTAGGGAGAGAGAGATCTGTCTCTTGAACCCTTGTTATTTCTTTTTCAATTTCGGTTTCTATTCTACTTTTTAATACTATGTTTTTGATTTCGTTCATCATGTCTGAGTAGTTTTATTGTTGGGTCTAAGGGATTTTCGATGGGGATTTATATTTTCGGTGAGGATTCCATGAGCTTTTGAGCTGAATCTTAGAACTTTTTCTTCTGAATTCGTTTTTACTGCATGAGAGTAGCGTCATGAACTACAATCTGATCGAGATGCTTGGTGACACGAAAGTGTTCATCCGGTGTCAGATCTAGTTTGGGAGAGCAAAACAAACATAGGAGTGGAAACCTACCTATGGGCGATTTGTGAATGCTGAAGAGTCTTAAACATAATGCATCTCTTCTTTTCCAGGGCCAGAGTGGAAACCTACTGGTCAGGGTTAAGAGAGATAGTTTTCTATGATCACGACAGTGGCGTATTCATATGTCTGTGACTCCAGTTCGGAAAGTTTAAGCGAAGATCTTATCAAATTTACTCTCTAGCAATGTTTTGATTTGTTCGTACCCCTGAGAAAACTTCCCTGAACCCCAGCGCTTTCTTTTCTTATAGATTTACACCGATTTTCATTCAAGCTTTAGTCTAGTTGATTTACTCTTTCAATCGATTTTCATTTAAGCAATTAGGTTAGCCGTTTTTCTCATTTTTACTCGTTTTCGCTAAGTTTAGTTATTAGATCATTTTAATTACCGTATTTTCTCTTTAAGATTTGTTTTTACATTTTAAACACACCACCAAAACCCCCACAAAACCGTTTGGTTCTAGACTTCCTTACTTTATATTTCTATCGAAGGCTTTTGCAGGAAAGATCCTCCTTCCCTGTGGATTCGATCCCTAAGTACTACAATCGATCAGCTGTGCACTTGCGGCTATTGATTTCATTTAGGGTAAAACTTGACACCCTCACGACACTCCTGCATCACCTGGATGGTGATTCACATGCGCAGGGAGCTTCACACAGGTCGCAAGACCTTCGCATGGGATTAAGGTTTCTTCTTGGATGATCCATGCTTCAAAGGTTTCTAAAACTAGGGCAAACAGAAGAAAGAATAAGCAGAAAAAGAAAAAATTAGGGTGTTTATGAATTTGGTTTACTTCCTATGTTGTTTTGGCAGAAACTCGACATATAAATAGTCTTCTGCGGCTTCAACCTCCCAGGTTTAGACCTCCATAGACTAAAAACCTCTCCGACAACGGCGGCAAAAACTTGATTGGCTTGCGGGCCTAGGGTTTGTTTTTAACAAGCCCGTTTGTCCTCCAAAAGTTTTAAATTTATAAAACCCTAGTGTCTACAAGTGCACAGATGTACGTTATAGGACTTAGGGTGTCGATCCACAGGGAGGACTACGAAAGTAAGCAAAGTCATAAACCAATGAATTTTTTGGTTAAAGTTCCTTAACTAAACCTAATCTAATATTCACAATAAATAAAATGCAATGCATGATGAATTGTTAAAAGAATATCTCAAGCATATCGACTCAAACTAAAGACTCTTAAACTCCATAGGTGGCGACTTAGACTTCTCCAGTTTCCTCTACTGGATATATGATGGCATTTTCAATTAGGTTTCGGGCGATTTATCTTCATCTGTTTCTGGGATCTGCATGGAACTAGAATAGACATATGTATGATTAACCAACTCTCGTCATCTTAATCAACTAATCACTCAGATCTAACAATTAACTCTCACTCTCATGCCAGAAATAAGATCATGCATTAGACATTGAATTCGCCTGCTCACATCTTCTCTATAGGTAGTTTTCGACTCCTATAGTGACTATGTTCTTTTGAAGCTAGGTATGGATGATCTGATACAACACTCTCGTGGTTCTGATCGATGCTAGGCTCAGAGAATAGGTCATGAATATACTCTCATGCAATATGAACAACTTAGAAGAGATGAGATCCAGAATATGGTTTAGAACTATAGAAATCCTAGTCGATATGTGTACCTATCGAAATCTTAATACAACTTGACTCTCTGGGACTAATCTAAATGATGCAATGAATGATAAAAGACATAGACGAATGCAAAAGAATGAAACAGAAAAGTTAATAAGATAAAAAGGAGAAAGAACAATGGATCTGGGGAAGAATCTCCATCTCCATCACCTAACCCTAGAAAACAAAGTTTAGTGGCTCAAAATCTCATTACAGGAGCACACACCCGTTTAGGGCTGCTATGAAATGTATTTACAGGTCCTAAGGTCTTCCAGGTCTCATTTATGGCTTCTATGAAGAGGAATGGCGAAGTGGGCTTTGATGTTGGGCCTTGTGGCTCGTCCTTAGGTCCACCGGGGGTGAGAGTCTTCCAGGGCAGGTAAAACATGGTTTCCCCGCGGGTGAGAGTCTTCCGGAACTGGTGAACTGGGTCAAGTTGTTCTACATGTATCTTTTGATTGCACCGTTGGATCTTTGTGATGTAAAGTGATATGGAAAGCTGGTTGTCTCCTTCTGATTGTCTCCAAATTTGAACTGGATTAGACGGTGAGAAAGTCTTCATTTGAGGCTGAACTTCTGACGGTCGGACTCTGAGCTGGAAAAGTGGATTTCTTCTATTTTGCCATCATATTCCCTAAGTTTCCTGAAAAGAGCCTTGAAACTACAAATACATAGAAATCATAATAAAAGTTCCGAAAACTGATTAAAACCTTTGAAAAACCATTTGAAATCAAGGGTAAAAATGGTTCAAAATCAGGTGTTATCACATAGTCGCTGTAGGAGATGAAAGCTACTTATAGAGAAGATGTGAGCAAAAACGAATTTTATTATTAATGCATGATCTTACTTGTGGGAAGAGACAAAAACTACTTGTCGAGTTTAAGTGATTAGCTAGTTAAGGTGAGGAGAGTTGGTTAGCCATACAAGTGCCTATTCTAGTTCCATGCAGATACTAGAAACAGATTAATATATTCTACCTGAGACTAGTCTGAATATACTTAGATATAGATTAGGGTAAACAGGAGAAGTCTGCATTGACCCCTATGAGTTGAGAACCCTAGTCTGAATCGAGTATCCCCTAGATTGTCCTTAGCAACTTAACATTATTCCATTTTTAGTCTCCTATCGATTTAGTTTAGAATTAGGTCTAGTTATAATTTTTCTTTTCCTTTCCCGTAAAAACCAAAAACAACAAAAAACCCCCTTGAGTTTTTTTATTTCGCTTAGTTATCCCAATTTGAAGTTTTTCCAGATTAGACATCCTCCCTGTGGATCAACACCCTAAGTACTACATCCCACAACTGTGCACTTGCAGGATACTAGGGTTTTATAAATTTAAAACTAATTTGCAACCTGTTAACTTTAGCACGTATCAAGTTTTTGGTGCCGTTGCCGGGTAGGCTATATATGTTGAGTTTCTGCCAAACTTCATAGGAGGTGATACCGAATTCTAAACACCCTACCTTTCTTTTAATTTAAACTCTATTTTCTGTTTGCCCTAGTTTCAGACTTCCGAGACATGGATCACCCACAAAGGAGAAACCCTAATCCCATGCAAAGGTTTTGCAACCTATGGTGCTCCCTGCGCATGTGAATCACCATTCAGGCGTGATTCCGGCCACATGGATTGGATCCCTCAGACGAACCACCACCATGGAAGCCGCGAGCTTCTAGCTTACCGGGATGAACCCTATTCACCTCCCTTGGTGAAACGTCAACCATCTCACCGCATGACTCATCAGATTCTGCACCAGAACTATGAGAGAAATCGATTTAGGCTCCAACTTAATCGATTAGAAGCTATGCTGGACCAGTACCTTGATTTTCAAATCATCACTGAGGGCACCGTGTACAGGAAGATTGACGATCTCTTCAATCATGTGAGGTCATTAGAAGAGCAGATCCATAAAAATATCGCATCCTTTAAGGAGACTATAGAAGGTCATGAGGAAGAGCAAATAAAACAGAATTATGATTCATTCAAAACTGAATCGATGTCAAGGATGCAAAGCAAGAGACCAAAGAAGCTAGCGAATTTTCCTCATGGTACATAGGGAAAACCGATGGTGAACTTCAAGAGATTGAATTTCGCCTGAGTAAACTCGAACACAAGGATAAGGAGACCAATTCGGAAATCAATTACCTCTATAAGTGCCTAGAAGACACAAACTCTTTGGTGGAAAAGATATTTGAGAATCATAAGAAGGATTATTTTGTTCATAATCAACGAGAAAAGAAGGAATCACCTAACTCAGTTGCAGAGAATCCTGGAATGGACGTGAATGACAACATTAAAGGCGCCCTAGACAAGAAGGAAGATGGATCGGCCAAGTTAGCCTCGTAACCCCCCACCGCGGCCGCGCATCCTTCACCCACGGTGTCACTACATATGACTGTGGGTGCGTGTTCTCGAACCACGACAAGCCACTTCTCTGCCTCATCTTTGAAACCTGCAGCTAGTTTCGAGCCCCCTTCATCCAAACCCTATCTCTGACATCCAAAGTTCACCCAACTCAGAATATCGAGCTCCAGATGCTGATAAATTTTAAAAGAACAGTATCCTCATGTTCCATGTAATATGATCACAGGAAGTGAACTAGATGCTGTAAGCTCCACAAGCCAAGAAGATCCTACACATGCAAAGATTGGGATGCCTTACATAGATTCAATTGTCTGCTTTGATGCTGCAGCTTCTACTGTGACTCCTACTCTGTGTTTGAAACATCAATCCACCCACAAGGAAGACCAGTTCACACCATTCATAAGATCCAAGACCAAGGTCAATTTCTTATTTCTTGTGAAATTAGAGGTGAAACATTTCCTAATTTTCTTTGTGATTCTGGAGCTTGTCTTAACATGATGTCCAAGGCTACTACTTTGGGACTTGGTATTAAGCACATTTCAAGGATCAGGACTAAGATCAGCCTCGCTGATGACTCAAGTGCAACACCAAGATGAATAGCCCGAGACATACCCTTGAGAATTTGGATATTACATTGCCCCTGTTGACTTCTACATAGTCAAGACCAAAGATTACTCATATCCAGTTATCCTTGGATGACCTTTTCTGGCAACTGCTGGAGCCATCATTAATTGGCCAAACCGGAGAGTTTCTTTTGCAAATGTCGACAAGGACATCTTCTTCGAAGCTACCCCTTTCAAGAACAAAGTAGGAAAACATCCAAGGGCAAATGCTTTTGAAGCAGAAGAACTCTAGAGTGATGAAGAACTTGCTAGAGAGAACATGAAGATCATGAAAAAGACTTGTCTTAGGACAAGATCTTCACTAGACTAATCTAGTTTCTTTGAAAAAGTTTAGCTAAGGACTACAAACCAAAGTGCTTGATGGGAGGAAACCCATGTTTAGGTATCTATATATTTAGTTTTTTTTCTTTTTCTTTTGAAATTTTGTTTTCTATTAAATAGAGGCCTTAGTATGCATACAAAAACATAAAAAGAAAAAGAAGAGGGCTGACCGCGGCCGCGACCTTTCACCCTGCGGCCAAGCATCAGCCCACCCCGGCCGTGATGGTTTCAACCGCGGCCGTGATGGTTTCAACCATGACCGTGATGATTTCAACTGCGGCTGGAATAATTTCCACCGCGGCTACGATCCCTCCACCCACGGCCGAGCTTCATTGGCCAACGCTGGCCACATTCCCTTCTACCTTGGTTCAAATCAATCCCTATTTGACCAAGTACCATCCCACATCAACCAACATCCACCATTCACTACCTTATCACCTCCATAATTATTCCACAATCCGTTTATCACCCAAAACACCAAGTAAGTTTTATTTTTCTTTCTCTTTTCATTTTTGTACATACTCTATTTATCATCCTTGCCTGATTTACTTCCCACTAGGGACAGTGTTATTTATGTCTGGGGGAGGATTTCATCTTTTACTAACCATCTTTTCTTTCATGAGTCCATGCATTTTGCATTATTTTTTAAAATCTTTTGATTTTTTTCAAAATGTGTTTTCAAAATTCAAATACATTTTGAGGGATTGATGACAAAAATTTGTGATGATAACCAACCTGTTTGCTTCTGCATTATCCCTTTATGATAGCTCTTTTAAGATTTAGTACTAGACTAGGCGATAACTAAAACACTTGCACTACAAACTCCCACCAGAGGACAATTCTATTCATGGAGATTCTTTCTGACAAAACATCTAACTCTGTTTTATTTGGACTTAATCTTGACCTAAATTCTCATTAAATGTATTAGACTATGGAAACAAATTATACATTCAGGACTTCTTATTTTTTTTACCACACTCTGCTGATCCTAAATGACTAGTTTATCTTTAGCTAGTTCCCCACCCGACCTTATCTCTTTCATACCACATGTACTCTTTTTTCTCTACTGTCTTATATGCAGATATGTGCAAAAACGTCGGAGAGAAAAGGAACAACAAAGTTTTCAGTCACTGAAGATGAAGACTATAGTTTATTAGTGGAGGATATTTCCCAGGAGCATCACTAAATCCTAGAGACTGTATATGGTCGCGACTTTAGACTCTTTCTCTATCAAAAATGTTTTCCCCCTTTCTAAAGAAACAAAAAAAAAAAAACAAAATCGATACGTAGAAATAGAAAAGAAAAGAAAGGGAATGGAAACTGCCTAAGAGAAGTCTAATGTAGAGAGCTAGTTACTGAATGTAGAGAGCTAGTTGACTGTAAGTTAAGTCTAAGCGTGTAGATTTTTGCATGATGGATTAACAGACTAGTTATGCTTGTATTATGGTGAGAATTTTTTAGGCTACACCTGATGTATGTATTGTGCTTAATTATGGTTTAAGAGTATGGTTTCTGATGATTTTGAATTCTATATGATTTCTGTTTAAAGCTTTTTCCGAACTTGGATCTTGTATTGTTTGAGGACAAACAAAGGTTTAAGTCTGGGGGAGTATATAACACTGTATTTGTACTCATGTTCACTATTGATTTCAAATACTTTTTCAAAGGTCTTAAGTAAAGTTTTAATATATTTGTAGTTTCAAGACTCTTTTCAAGAAACTTAGGAAAAACATGACAAAATGAAGGAAATCCACATTTTTAGCTCAGAGTCAAACCGTCAGAAGTTCAGTCTCAAATGAAGACCTTTTCACCGTCTGTTTCATCTTAAATTTGAAGACATTCAAGAAGATCCAGCTGACTTTCCATAGCACTTTACTTCACGACAATCCAACAGTGCAATCAAAAGATACATTAAGATCAAGTTGTCTTGTCAACCTGCCCGAACTGCAGCTGACCCACGGCAAAACACCTTCTAGCTGCGCCTCACCCTTCTCACACACGGTGCATCACAACTCGGCTCCAAGGCCCAACATCAAGCCCATTTCGTCAATTCTCTTTGTAGACGCCCTAAAGAAGACCTAGAAGACCTTAGGACATATAAATACATTTCTTAGCAGCCTTAATCAGGTGTATGCTCTTGTAATGAGTTTTTGAGCCATCAAACTTTGTTTCTTAGGGTTAGGCGAATGAGTTTGACCTTCTTCCTTTGTTTTTATCTATCTATCTTTTCTATTTCAGTTTATGCATCTTTCATATCAATTTATCTTTTCCTGCATCATGTTAGAGTAGTTTAGTAGTTGAGTTTTAAGGACTCATCAAAAGGATCTATATGTTCGATTGGGATTACTAGTTTTTCTCAACCATATTCTAGATTCCATCTTTTCTAAGTTGAATCTAATGCATGAGGTTAGAGTCATGAACTAATCTCTGAACCTAGGATTGACCAGGGCCATGAGAGTGATGTATCAGATCGCCGTACATAGCTTCGGAAGAACATAGTCGCTATAGGAGACGAAAGCTACCTGTAGAGAAGATGTGATCAAAAACAAATTCTATTATTAATGCATGATCTTACTCGTGGCAAGAGATGAAAGCTACTTGTTGAGTTTAAGTGATTAGTTTGTTAAGGTGACAACATTTGGTTAGCCATACAAGTGCCTATTCTAGTTCCATGTAAATACTAGAAACAAATTAAGATATTCTACCTAAGACTAGTCAGAAGATACATAGATATCAATTTGGGTAAACAGGAGAAGTCTGCGTCGACCCTAGTTTGAATTGAGCATCCCCTAGATTGTCCTTAGCAACTCCAACTTATTTCATTTTAAGTCCCTTATCGATTTAGTTTAGAATTAGGTCTAGTTTTATTTTTCCTTTTTTCCCGTAAAAACTAAAAACAACAAAACACCCCTCCCCCCCCCCACTTGCTTTTATTATTTTGCTTACTTATCCCAGTTTGAAGTTTTTACAGATTAGACATCCTCCCTGTGGATCGACACCCTAGGTACTACATCGCACGACTGTGCACTTGCAGGATATTAGGGTTTTATAAATTTAAAACTTATTTGCGACCTGCCAACCCTAGCACGCCTCACGCACCAAGGAGGAGTCTCACAGCAGGCAGAACACGCTAGGAAAGTTGGTGAGACCGTCAGAGGCATGACGCAAGCATAAGATTCAGATACAACCAAATCGGATCACAGACCGACCCGCAAAACTCACGACCTAAGGATCGACCCCGTATGCTAACTTGGGTCAGGTTAAATTCTATAAATACTATACCTTTTCCAATGAGAAGGGGGTCAATCTCTTCGCTACCATAAGGCTCATGTTATCTCTCTCGATATTTATGAACCTTAAGCTTGAGCACTTTTATTTATACTGACATTAAATTATCTTTATTTGTTCGAAGAAAATTAAATTAAAAAAAGAACAATGAGAACATATGTGTAATTTTTGTAAAGTGCTTTTCAACTATTATATATTAGATTCTTAAATGCTGATGTGTCAATTCTTGTAGAGTTCCCTTCAGCTAATATATATTAGATTAAAGTATTGTCACATTAAATGTGTCTAAAGAATTCAAGAAGAGATCTGACGTCTTTTTCAATTTTTTCAACTCTGCTTAACAATTTTTGGCATTTGTTATCATTTTTTTAAACAGTACTATTTTTATTTTTGTTCACATATATCAGTTTACATAATTTATTAGGTTCTACAAAATGATCAAAGTATTCACTCAAATTAAGATATGATTAAAGAAAATACAATAGAAAGAAGATTCACGAAAATGTTCAACTATTAAAATAATAAATCATAATCTACACCAAAATTGATTTTCTTAAAGTTATATACTTAGTCATTCATTGTTAAATTCTTGGGCCTTGCCATTTTTTCTTAGTTCTTTTTATATTAAAATTGAATTAATGAAACAGAACAAGGTGAAAGAATTCATGAACAACCTGTTGCTATCTTAAAAAATCAAAAAAAGTTATAATTTCAACTTATTTTGAAATACAACTAAAAAATAATTTGCAAACGATAATGAGATTGTAATTAGAAGCAAAATCCTATGAATATACATAACGCTCTGTCCATATCTAACAACCTATCTTTATTTAGCAACACTTTTCTTACTATAAAATTGAAAACATAAAACTCACAAATCTTCGTAGCAAATTGAAATAAAAAGCACTAAACAAAAAAAAGAAAAAACAATGGCTTCAAGCAAGAGCCTTACTGTTTTTCTATTTGCCACAATGTTGATTATATTATTAGTGTTTTGCGGACTTGGGGAAGCAAGAGATCTGAAAGACTCAGATGTGATCGATTCTGAAAGAAATATAAAAGCCTCGCCCGATGTGATCGATTCTTTAAAAGACTCACCTGACAAAATCGAATCGTTGGGATATGGAGCTATAGCAAAAGACAGAATTCCAGGTTGCAGTTCCGCAAACCCTAATGAATGTATCAAACATCCTTAACCATTACAGTCGTGGTTGTGAAATATCTACCAGATGTCATCGTCCTCCTATGACTCAAAAATTATATTTTTAACTCAAAAGTAAATTTCCATTCTTTTAATTATAACTTTGTATTTTTTAATTAATTTGTGTTTTCTTATTATGAAATGACTAAATGTAAGTTTACTGTTTTTTGTGACTATTAACAACATGTTTTTGTTTTGTTTACCACAACTGAAAATTTATATATCTCTATAATATTATTTAAGGAGTCAATTTAAAAATTAAACTTTATTTTCTAAGTTATTACATGAAAAGCTATTACAAATAATAAAGCATTATAAGATAGGAAAATATATATATTTATCTTTCAAAACTACTGAAAAAATGAAGAGTCTTTGTTTTTTTTTTTAAATAAAATATCACTATTTAAATTTTCATTATTATATTATTAAAATATTGAATATGTAGACAGTCGAGAATAATCATCTACAATCAATAAAAAATATCGGGATCCGCAAAATGCCATAGTACGATGGGGTCCCAGAAATCGAATGGATTAAGTCAAAAAAAATTTTTGTGTTATTCGAACTGTCGGGAAAAAATTGTCTTGTTTGTTTTGCACGAAGGCACACATCGCAATGCCTAAAAAACGTTTTATTACCAGAATAACTAAGAACACCATAAACAATGCCAGAAATCTGAGACGAAGGATGGCCGAGATGATGATGCCACAAGACCACATCTGCACGCACACTAGTCTGACATGCAGCTGCTGTCTCTATTCCTCGAAATCGGTACAGTCCCTCACCCTCTCGTTCACCCACTCCAGGCAGCATCCTCGTAGTGCGGTCCTGAAAAATCATGAGTTTATCAGTAATTCGACAAACCAGATGATTATCGTGGTCAAGTTAACCAAATGAAATCAGATTTGTGTGAAGTCCATCCACAAAGAAAATATTCTTCAGATATATGTTCGAAGTGAGGTGAACCGTTCCCTAGTTTGATGCACACACATCAGAACCAGCTGGTAATATCACCGAGAGAGAAGGAATGTCACAAAGATCATCCAACAACTCAATGCAGCCTTAATCGGGTGTGTGTTCCTGTAATAAGTATTTGAGCCATCAAACTTTGTTTCTTAAAATTAGGCGAATGAGAGAGGGATTCTTCCCTTGAACCTTTGACCTTCTTCCTTTGTTTTTATCTATCTATCTTTTCTATTTCAGTTTCTGCATCTTTCATATCAGTTTATTTTTTCCTGCATCATGTAAGAGTAGTTTAGTAGTTGAGTTTTAAGGACTCATCGAAAGGATCTATATTTTGGAATAGGATTACTAGTTTTTCTCAACCATATTCTAGATCTCATCTCTTCTAAGTTGAATCTAATGCATGAGGTTAGAGTCATGAACTAATCTCTGAACCTAAGATTGATCAGAGCCACGAGAGTGATGTATCAGATCGCCATACATAGTTTCAGAAGAAAGCTACTTGTTGAGTTTAAGTGATTAGTTTGTTAAGGTGACAACAGTTGGTTCGCCATACAAGTGTCTATTCTAGTTCCATGCAGATACTAGAAACAGATTAAGATATTCTACCTAAGACTAGTCAGAAGATACATAGATATCGATCAGGATAAACAGGAGAAGTCTGCATCGACCCTAGTTTGAATTGAGCATCCCCTAGGTTGTCCTTAGCAACTCAACTTTATTTCATTTTTAGTCCCTTATCGATTTAGTTTAAAATTAGGTCCAGGTTTATTTTGTCTTTTCTTTTTTCGTAAAAACTTAAAACAACAAACCCACCCCCCCTTGAGTTTATTATTTCTATTACTTATCCTAGTTTGAAGTTTTTGCAGATTAGACATCTTTCTTGTGCCCTAGGTAATACATCGCATGACTGTCCAATTGCAGGATACTAGTGTTTTATAAATTGAAAACTTATTGGCGACCCGCTAACCCTAGCACGCATCTCGCGCCAAGGAGCGGTCTCGCAGTAAGCAGAACACGCCAAGGAAAGTTGGTGAGTGATAACACCGTATTTTGACCACTTTTATGGATCATTTTGAAATAATTTTTCTATGTTTTTAATTGCTTTCAAGTACTTTTATTACGTTTTTCTAGTATTTGTAGTTCCAAGACTCTTTTCAAGTAACTTTGAGAAAAGCTTAACAAAATGGATATAAAAAACCAGATTTCAGCTCAGAGTCAAACCGTCAGAAGTTCACCCCCGGTTGAAGGCCTTCTCACCGTCTTATCCAGCTCAAATTTGGAGACCATAAAGATGGAAGTATCAGCTTTCCAGCACACTTTACAGCTTGGCAATCCAACGGTTCAATCAAAAGATACACGAAGTGATGTCCCGTAAACCAGCCGGCGAGCATTTCCACCCGCGGCCAACAGACCAATCCCCGCGGTCACAACCGCCGCGACCACGGCCAGCAACCCATTTCCCACGGTCGCACTCATCCCGACCGCGGCCAGCTAACTCCGAGCCCGAAGGCCCATTTCTGAAGCCCGTATCATTTTCCCAGCCTCTATTCCGGAACCCTAGACACCAGAGAGTATTGGAGACTATAAATACATGTCTTAGGTTGTTTTTAGAGAGAAAAGAAGAGAGACAAAATACTTTACAGAAATTTACTTTAAGCTTTGTTTTTAGGTTTTAGGGAGAGAGAGATTTGTCTCTTGAACCCTTGTTCTTTCTTTTTCAATTTCGGTTTCTATTCTACTTTTTAATACTATGTTTTTGATTTCGTTCATCATGTCTGAGTAGTTTTACTGTTGGGATTAAGGGATTTTTGATGGGGATTTATATGTTCGGTGAGGATTCCATGAGCTTTTGAGCCGAATCTTAGAACTTTTTCTTCTGAATTCGTTTTTACTGCATGAGAGTAGCATCATGAACTACAATCTGATCCAGATGCTTGGTGACACGAAAGTGTTCATCCGGTGTCAGATCTAGTTTGGGAGAGCAAAACAAACATAGGAGTGGAAACCTATCTATGAGCGATTTGTGAATGCTGACGAGTCTTAAACATTATGCATCTCTTCTTTTCCAGGGCCAGAGGTAAAACCTACTGGTCAGGGTTGAGAGAGATAGTTGTCTATGATCACGACAGTGGCGTATTCATACGTCCGTGACTCCAGTTCGAAAAGTTTAAGCTAAGATCTTATCAAATTTACTCTCTAGCAATGTTTTGAATCATTCGTACCCCTGAGAAAACTTCCCTGAAGCCCAGCACTTCTTTTCTTATAGATTTACACCGTTTTATTACAAGCTTTAGTTTACTATTTCATTCCCTTTCAATCGATTTTCATTTAAGCAATTAGGTTAGCCGTTTTTCTCATTTTTACTCGTTTTCGCTAAGTTTAGTTATTAGGTCATTTTAATTCCCGTATTTTCTCTTTAAGATTCGTTTTTACATTTTAAACACACCACCAAAACCCCCACAAAACCGTTTGGTTCTAGACTTCCTTACTTTATATTTCTTTTGAAGGCTTTTGCAGGAAAGATCCTTCTTCCCTGTGGATTCGATCCCTAAGTACTACAATCGATCAGTTGTGCACTTGCGGCTATTGATTTCATTTAGGGTAAAACTTGACAACCCTCACGACACACCGACATCAAGTTTTTGGCGCTGTTTCCGGGGAAGGCACGCGTTTTCTTTTCCACAAAACCCCAAGAAAGGTTGGTAAATCGACTCTAGAACCCCTTTTTCTGCATATTTCCATTTTTCGGTTATTTTGTTTCCATTTCAGAAGATATGGATCCTATAAATCGAAATACACACTATGAGGAAGGTTTCTATAACACTCCTCAAGCCACTAGACGCAGAGAAGAACACCAAGCCCGAAATCTTAGCTACATGGATCGATACAGCCAGCCAAATCACCCATACCACCGTCACAGAGAGTCTGTTCGACGCCGGGAAGATCCTTATGGTCCACCTCCGACCTACTTCGAGCCACACGCCTATAATCCTCCACCACAGAACCCTAATCAGCAAGAGGACAACTTGAGGATCAGCAGACGTTTGGGACGCCTCGAAGGAATGATAAACCAGTTCCTTGATCAGCAGATTCTCACCGAAAACACCCTGCTCAAGAGAATTGATTCAATCTCTGAAGAATTCAACAGAAAATTCGATGATCTGGCCAATCATGTTCGAGTTCTGGAAGAACAAACCCACAAGGACGCACAAACATTAGCTGGGCTGATCCACCAAGTCGCAACAGAGCAGACAAGACAAGGGTATGACATCATACAGAACTCAAGTGATATTCTCGAATCGAAGTAGGAGATTAAAGAAGTCAGGGAATCCGCCTCCTGGTATAGAGAGAAGACAGACGAAGAGTTGCAGGAGATCGAGCACAGGCTGAACAAACTCGAGCTCAAAGCACATGAAATTGATGCAAGAATGGAACAGATGCCCAGCATTGAGCAAATTGAGAGATTTTCTAAGAAATCACCCAAAAATCCTGATGAAGACGCACAACAACGCCCTGGTATGAGTTCATATGATGCTGGTCTACCCAATAAAGAAGCTTGAGAAGTTCGTGTCAAGTACAAGAAGGAAGAAACGGACTATGAGCAAGTTATATCCGGAGCCGCGGGTCCGAGCATCTCTGACCGCGGGAGTTTGTCGCTCAGATGCACCTCCGGGTTTTGAGAGAAAAATAATACATCTTCTGTCCCAACTTCAACCTTCAGCACCTAAAAAAGCAACTCAGGGAGAAGAAAACCAAGTTTCAGATGAAAAAACAGATTGGCAGGAATCATTACCTTGTATGATGGCAAAGGAATATGTTGAAGATTCAGCTGACTCTTCAATCCAAGAAGACCAGATATGCAGTGAGATAAAGATGCCATACATTGATTAAATCATTGATTACGACGCTGCAGCTTTCTTTTGTGAATCCTATTCTGCATTTGAAACACCAGCCAACACCTACAGAGAAAGGCAAGTCCGAATTCTCCATAAGGTCAAGACTGTAGGTCAGTTTCTTATCTCTTGTTCTATTAAAGGAGAAATGTTTAAAAACGTGCTTTGTGATTCTGGAGCTTGTCTTAACACTATGTCCAAGGCAATTGCTTTGAGACTTGGCATTAAACACCTGCGCAGGACTAGAGCAAAGATTAGTCTAGCTGATGATTCCAATGCAACACCTCAAGTAATAGCTCATGAAATTCCTTTGAGAATAGGAGATTGCATAGTGCATGTCGACTTCAACATTGTCGAGACAAGAGATGCAACATATCCAGTGATTCTCGGATGGTCTTTTCTAGCAACTTCCGGAGCTATAATGGACTGGCCAAACCGGAGGATTTCATTTGCTAATATCGACAAAGATGTCTTCACAGAAGCTGTCCCATACAACAGCAAAGCAGGAAAACGTTCTGCAACAGAAGAGTTTGAAGAAGAACTTTGGAGTGACGAAGAACCTGCTAGGCAAAGCAAGGAGATGTCGAAAAAGACTTGTCTCAGGACAATGTCTTCTTTATTGGACTAAGCCACGTCCAACACCAAAAGTCGAGCTAAACGACTTAAAACAGAAGCGCTTAATGGGAGGCAACCCATTTAGTTATTGTTTTCTTTAGGATTTTTTTTTCTTTTTCTTTTTCTTAGTTTCAGGTGTTTCTTATAAAATAAAAAAGCCAAAAAAATCAAAAAACCCGAAAAAAAACAAAAAGAAGGATGGTCCCTGACTGCTCGGCCCAGCAGGAACCAAGGAGAAGCAGGAAGAGTCCACGAAATAAGCCCCCGCGGTCGCAGACGTTCTGACCGCGGGAAACACTTCTTCGACCGCGGTCGCCTCTTTCTGACCGCGGCCAAGTACTGGTTTGCCACGGTCGCGTGGCTCCTGACCGCGGCAAATGGTCGTTGAGATCAAACCCGACCCCAAACCACCCACTTCACCTCATTCCACCTCACCAATCCCTATTCCACCTCATTCATCACCCTCCACCACCTTCATCACCACCTATCACCTTCCCAAACCTCTTCGAATGAATCCGGTTCATCTCCACCAGCATCCCGGATCCAGGTAAGTTCTCTTTGGCCTTACCAATTCGATTATCTATACATTTTTCTTATCCAATCTCGACTTGTTTCACACTGAGGACAGTGTGATTTAAGTCAGGGGGAGGATTTCATCCCTTTCTAACCACTTTTCTTTCATGAGTCTTGCATTATCTACACTTTATGCATTTTCCTTAAAGTTTTTCAAAATCGGTTTTCAAAACAAAATACGTTTTAAAGGGAATGGTGAACATGAATCAATGATAGTTGACTGTGTGCTTTTAGACTGTTCCTAGTGACATGCTCATTCATGATTTAGGACTAGACTAGGCGGTAGCTAAGCACATTTGAAACAAAGTACCCCAGAGGAATTTGAATGATTTCGATTTAGATGAAGGGATACACTAGCTCTGTTTTATTTGGACTTAATTTGGACTTAACTTTCTCATTGAAGCATTAGACCAGGGAAACGAATCATACATTCAGGACTCCTTTATCCTTTTACCACTCTATGTTGATCCTGAATGGCTAGTTCATCTTTAGCTAGTTCCCCACCTTAACCAGTCCTCTTTCAAACCACATGCACTCTTGTTTTCTATTGTCTTATATGCAGATAAGTGCAAAAACGTTGGAGAGAAAGAGGAACGACGCAGTTTTCAGTCACCAAAGACAGAGACCTGCGATTTGCCGGAAAATCTCCCGGAAGGATTCAACACAAGAGGAAACTCAGTTTGCCTTAGAAAAATCTCAAATTTTGGTACAATCTCGTCCCCTAGTCTCTCTCTCTTTTTAAAAGGCATTTCCTTTCATCAAAAATAAAATAAAATAAAATAAAAATCCAAAAATAAGAAAAGAAAGGAAATAAAAACCTTAGAGAGTCTAGAGAGGTCGAATTTTAAGTCCGAAGGCAACTGGAGTTCGAATTTTATTGAGTTTTGGAGATCATTTTCTGATTCCCGGAAAGAATCTAAGTCTGGAGGAATAGCTGTTTACAACAAAGGAGGAAGGATTATGCAACAACATTTGGCAAGAAGAAGTGACTGAAAATTTCGGTCATCAACAGGTCTTTATCTCTCTTGCAGTTTTGCATATTATCTAGCATCCTCCAGATCTTCAGGTAACCCGAAACACTTTAACTCCACCACTTAAACAGCCCTTTAATGCCAAACGCCGTCTACCCTGGATGATGTCTTTAATGAGAACTCACTATTGAACTAAGTGAATGTAGAGAGCTAGTTGACTGGAATCAAGATTTAGATTCTTTAAGTTTTACATGACGAAAAAAGTGGACTAGTACTCTCTTGTGCATTGGTGAGAATTTTCTAGACTAAGTTGTGGATTGATGCACTATCTTTGGTCCTAGTTTAGGAGTTCATGTCTCTGAGATTTGTGCATTTCCTATTTTTGTTTTCACTTAACCAGTTTAGGCTTTTGCTTTGTTTGAGGGTTTAGGCCACTTTTATGGATCGTTTTGAAATACTTTTTCTGTGTTTTTAATTGCTTTCAAGTACTTTTATTACGTTTTTCTAGTATTTGTAGTTCCAAGACTCTTTTCAGATAATTTTGGGAAAAGCTTAACAAAATGGATAGAAAACCAGATTTCAGCTCAGAGTCAAACCACCAGAAGTTCACCCCCGATTGAAGGCCTTCTCACCATCTGGTCCAGCTCAAATTTGGAGACCTTAAAGATGGAAGTATCAGCTTTCCAGCACACTTTACAGCTTGGCAATCCAACGGTTCAATCAAAAGATACGCAAAGAGCAAGATGTCCCGTAAACCAGCCGGCGAGCGTTTCCACCCGCGGTCAACAGACCAATCCCCGCGGTCACAACCGCCGCGACCGCGGCCAACCACCCATTTCCCGCGGTCGCACTCATCCCGACCGTGGCCAGCTAACTCCGAGCCCGAAGGCCCATTTCTGAAGCCCGTATCATTTTCCCAGCCTCAATTCCGGAACCCTAGACACCAGAGAGTATTGGAGACTATAAATACATGTCATTTAGGTCGTTTTTAGAGATAGAAGAAGAGAGATGAAATACTTTACAGAAATTTTACTTTAAGCTTTGTTTTTAGGTTTTAGGGAGAGAGAGATTTGTCTCTTGAACCCTTGTTCTTTCTTTTTCAATTTCGGTTTCTATTCTACTTTTTAATACTATGTTTTTGATTTTGTTCATCATGTCTGAGTAGTTTTACTGTTGGGATTAAGGGATTTTCGATGCGGATTTATATGTTCGGTGAGGATTCCATGAGCTTTTGAGCCGAATCTTAGAACTTTTTCTTCTGAATTCGTTTTTACTGCATGAGAGTAGCGTCATGAACTACAATCTGATCCAGATTCTTGGTGACACGAAAGTGTTCATCCGGTGTCAGATCTAGTTTGGGAGAGCAAAACAAACATAGGAGTGGAAACCTACCTATGGGCGATTTGTGAATGCTGACGAGTCTTAAACATAATGCATCTCTTCTTTTCCAGGGCCAGAGTGGAAACCTACTGGTCAGGGTTGAGAGAGATAGTTGTCTATGATCACGACAGTGGCGTATTCATACGTCCATGACTCCAGTTCGAAAAGTTTAAGCTAAGATCTTATCAAATTTACTCGTTAGCATTGTTTTGAATCATTCGTACCCCCTGAAGCCCAGCACTTCATTTCTTATAGATTTACACCGTTTTATTACAAGCTTTAGTTTACTATTTTCATTCCCTTTCAATCGATTTTCATTTAAGAAATTAGGTTAGCCGTTTTTCTCATTTTTACTCGTTTTCGCTAAGTTTAGTTATTAGGTCATTTTAATTCCCGTATTTTCTCTTTAAGATTCGTTTTTACATTTTAAACACACCACCAAAACCCCCCACAAAACCGTTTGGTTCTAGACTTCCTTACTTTATATTTCTTTCGAAGGCTTTTGCAGGAAAGATCCTCCTTCCCTGTGGATTCGATCCCTAAGTACTACAATCGATCAGCTGTGCATTTGCGGCTATTGATTTCATTTATGGTAAAACTTGACAACCCTCACGACACACCGACATCAGTGAACTCGTCAGAGGCATGATGCAAGCATAAGATTTGGATACAACCAAATCGGATCACAGACCGACACGCAAAACTCACGACCTAAGGATCAACCCCGTATACTAACTTCGGTCAGGTTAAATTCTATAAATACTATACCCTTTCCAACGAGAAGGGGGTCAATTTCTTCGCTACCTTAAGGCTCATGCTATCTCTCTAGATATTTATGAACCTTAAGCTTCAGCACTTTCATACTTTCGGTCATTATTCCGACCATTTCCATACTTCCTCTACACGGTGGTCCCTAAACCGTGGAGCATTTCCACCCAAAAAAACTCTTACATTTCGTCTATTTTCACCTCAAGAAGCCTACCAGACAAAGGCTCGAGCAGATTCCATCTTTCTCAGGAGCTCTCGGCCCAATTTCTTCCCTTCGTTTTCTAATCTCTTTCTTCTCTCCTATTTGCCACTTTGTTGCTATCTTCCACTGTTTTCTGACTTGAGCCATCAGAAAACACCCTTCCATCGTGTATTCTGGGCATTCATGTGTTTGTTGGTTTTGCAAGAGACTTAACCCAAAAAAAGACTAAAACTCCCCAAAACAATAATCCTATGTGTCATGCTCACGTTGAGCTGGTTCGGTTTTATATAATAAGATTATATGAGGCTCAGCGTAATATGTGAGAAAATACAAATTATTTAGACTTTAAAAATTTATTATCTACATTATTATGATTCATATAATTAAGTTTTAAATTAATATATTATTACGTAATTTTAAATTTATGTTTTATAATACGCAATTATGAGAAAATAAATTAAAACATAGTATTTAAATATTTCTTAATAAATGAAAAAGTTCCAAAAACATACTTCCATTATATGGTAGTTTCTATTCTTTTTTGAATTTATTTTTACTATTTAGTAATCTCTATTTAAGAAAAATACATAATTTGTTTCTTTTTTCTAAAGGAAATATTTAAAAATAGAAAATTTATACTATCGAACTAACACATGTCACAATCTAAATTAACAGTGACATATGTCACGATCTTGTGAGTTAATTATAATAATCATATGTATCATGTCAAGTTGAATGTGTTGATCTTTATATAATAAAAATTTTATACATGTTAAAATATATTTAAAATTTTACGTGTGTCAAAATCTAATTCAAAAACCATTAAACATGTGTAAAGATCTGACCGATTGATATGACACATGTCAAAATCAGGTGAGTTAACAACTCTGAATCAATTTCTAATATTTGTTATGTTCTTCATTATTACTATAATATATCTCGTTTATCCTTTTTGTTTCTAAATATATCATCTATATGTTTTTCATATTTTTGAAAATTTTAATCTATTATTTTAATTTTTTGCTATCACATATCTTTCATTACTTTTTTTGTTTTTTTTGTAGCTCCATATAACTTGTTATCTCTTTTATTTTATTTGTTGATTTTTTTTATCTAATGGTTCTATATTATTATTTTCATTTTTTAATTGCTGAATACTTTTTGATCTATTTTCATTTTTTCTCTCATAATTTTTTTTTCATATTGAGATTGAATCATCTTTGTTTGTTTGAGGATGACGATTTAAATCAAACAAATACTTGAAAAAAATATTTCTTTAAAATCTTATATGATCTAAAATATATATATATATATATATATATATATACTTTGTCATGTTTCTAAATTAAATATGAATTTAATTTATCTTGGAAACTTTTTTGATATATTGTAATTTTTTCTTATAAATTTTCTTTTTTTTTATATTGACATTGAGTTATCTTTATTTTTTCAAAGAAAATTAAATGAAAAAACAAATAATGAGAACGTATTTACTGTAAAATCTTATCTGACCTAATATTTATAGTTTTATATTTTTGAGATGTTTCTAAATTAAATTTGAATATAATATATTTAAGGTTTTTGATCTACTTTTAAATTTTATTAAATTTGAATTAAATAGTTTTATATATATTAATAGTTAGGACACATGTTAAATTTTTATTTATTCTTAAAAGCTAAAATTTAATTTTTTTGTAAAACTCCTTTCAACTATTATATTTTAGATTCTTAAATGCCGAGAAGTCAATTCTTGTAGAGTTCCCTTCAGCTATTATATATTAGATTAAAGTAGTGTCACATTAAACGCATCTAAAGAATTCAAGAAGAGATCTGACGTCTTCCTCCATTTTGTCAACTCCGCTTAACAATTTTTGGTATTTGTTATCATTTTTATTAACAATACTATTTTTATTGTTGTTCACATATATCAGTTTAAATAATTTATTAGGTTCTACAAAATGATCAAAGTATTCACTCAAATTTAGATATAATAAAAAAAAAGACAATAGAAAGAATACTCACAATATCTTCAACTTTTAAATAATCAATCATAATCTACACCAAAATTGTTTTTCTTAAAATTATATTCTTAGTCATTCATTGTTAGATTCTTGAGTCTTGCCATTTGTTCTTTTTCCCTTTTATATTAAAATTAAATGAATGAAAGAGAACAAGGTGAAATAATTCACTTTTTTGAATTTTACAACTAAAAATAATTTGCAAGCGAAAATGAGATGGTAATGACAAGCAAAATCCTATGAATATACAAAAGCTCTGTCCATATCTAACAACCTATCTATTTAGCAACACTTTTCTCACTATAAAATTGAAAACATAAAACTCACAAATCTTCGTAGCAAATTAAAATAAAAAGCATTAAAAAAAAAAAGAGAAAGAAAAACAATGGCTTCAAGCAAGAGCCATACTGTTTCTCTATTTGCTACAATATTGATTATATTTTTAGTGTTTTGTGGAATTGGGAAGCAAGAGATCTGAAAGACTCAGATGTGATCGATTCTGAAAGAAATATAAAATCGTCGCCCGATGTATTTGGTTCTTTAAAAGATTCACCTGACAAAATCGAATCGTTGGGATATGGAGCTATAGCAAAAGATAGAATTCCAGGTTGCAGTTCCGCAAACCCTAATGACTGTATCAAACATCCAGCTAACCATTACAGTCGTGGTTGTGAAATATCTACAAGATGTCGTCGTCCTCCTATAACTCAAAAATTATATTTTTAATTCCAAAATTAATTTCCGTTCTTTTAATTATAATGTTATATTGTTTAATTAATTTGTTTTTTCTTATTTATGAAATGAATAAATGTAACTTTACTGTTTTTGTAACTATTAACAATATGTTTTTGTTTTGTTTACCACAACTGAAAATATATATATATATATCTCTCTATAATATTATTTAAGGCGTCAATATAAAATTTACACTTTATTTTGTAAATTATTACATGAAAAGCTATTACAAATAATAAAGCATAATAGAAATAGGAAAATATATAATTTGTCTTTCAAAACTATTGAGAAAATGAAGAGTCTTTGTTTTTTTATAATATTCTTCTATTGTTCAAATATTGAATATGTAGACAGCCGAGAATAATCATCTACAGTCGTTAAAAATATCGGGATCCGCAAAATGCCATAGTACGATATGGTCCCATAAATCGATATGGATTAAGTCAAAAATTTCTTTTGTATTATTCAAACTATCGGGGAAAAATTGTCTAGTTTGTTTTGCACGAAGGCACACATCAAATTGCCTAAAAAACTTATTACTAGAATAACTAGGAACACCATAAACAATGCCAGAAAACTGAGATGAAGGATGACCGAGATGATGATGCCACAAGACCACATCTGCACGCACACTAGTCTGACATGCAGCTGCTGTCTCTATTCCTCAAAATCGGTATAGTCCCTCACCCTCTCGTTCACCCACTCCAGGCAGCATCCTCGTAGTGCAGTCCTGCAAAATCATGAGTTTATCAGTAATTCGACAAACCAGATGATTATCGTGGTCAAGTTAACCAAATGAAATCAGATTTGTGTGAAGTCCATCCACAAAGAAAATATTCTTCAGATATATGTTCGAAGTGAGGTGAACCGTTCCCTAGTTTGATGCACACACATCAGAACCAGCTGGTAATATCACCGAGAGAGAAGGAATGTCACAAAGATCATCCAACAACTCAATGCAGCCTTAATCGGGTGTGTGTTCCTGTACTAAGTTTTTGAGCCATCAAACTTTGTTTCTTAAAATTAGGCGAATGAGAGAGGGATTCTTCCCTTGAACCTTTGACCTTCTTCCTTTGTTTTTATCTATCTATCTTTTCTATTTCAGTTTCTGCATCTTTCATATCAGTTTATCTTTTCCTGCATCATGTAAGAGTAGTTTAGTAGTTGAATTTTAAGGACTCATCGAAAAGATCTATATGTTGGATTAGGATTACTAGTTTTTCTCAACCTGTTCTAGATCTCATATCTTCTAAGTTGAATCTAATGCATGAGGTTAGAGTCATGAACTAATCTTTGAACCTAAGATTGATCAGAGCCACGAGAGTGATGTCTCAGATTGCCGTACATAGCTTCGGAAGAACATAGTCGCTGTAGGAGACAAAATCTACCTATAGAGAAAATGTGACCAAAAATGAATTCTATTATTAATGCATGATCTTACTTGCGGCAAGAGATGAAAGCTACTTGTTGAGTTTAAGTGATTAGTTTGTTAAGGTGACAACAGTTGGTTAACCATACAAGTGCCTATTCTAGTTCCATGTAGATACTAGAAACAGATTAAGATATTCTACCTAAGACTAGTCAGAAGATACCTAGATATCGATCATGATAAACAGGAGAAGTCTGCGTCGACCCTAGTTTGAATTGAGCATCCCCTATATTGTCCTTAGCAACTCAACTTTATTTCATTTTTAGTCCCTTATCGATTTAGTTTAGAACTAGGTCCAGGTTTATTCTGTCTTTTCTTTTCTCGTAAAAACTTAAAACATCAACCCCCCCCCTTGAGTTTCTTATTTCTATTACTTATCATATTTTGAAGTTTTTCCAGATTAGACATATTTATTGTGGATCAACACCCTAGGTAATACATCGCATGACTGTGCACTTGCAGGATACTAGTGTTTTGTAAATTTAAAACTTATTGGCGACCTGCTAACCCTAGCACGCATCTCGCGCCAAGGAGCGGTCTTGCAGTAAGCAGAACACGCCAATGAAAGTTGGTGAGACCTTCAGAGGCATGATGCAAGCATAAGATTTGGATACAACCAAATCGGATCACAGACCGACCCGCAAAACTCATGACCTAAGGATCAACCCCGTATACTAACTTGGGTCAGGTTAAATTCTATAAATACTATACTCTTTCCAACGAGAAGGGGGTCAATTTGTTCGGTACCTTAAGGCTCATGCTATCTCTCTAGATATTCATGAACCTTAAGCTTCAGCACTTTCATACTTTCGGTCATTATTCCAACCATTTCCATACTTCTTCTCCGCGGTGGTCCCTAAACCGTGGAGCATTTCTACCCAAAAACTCTTACATTTCTTCTATTTTCACCTCAAGAAGACTACCAGACAAAGGCCTGAGCAGATTCCATCTTTCTCATGAGTTTTCGGCCCAATTTCTTCCCTTCGTTTTCTAATCTCTTTCTTCTCTCCTATTTGCCACTTTGTTTCTTTCTTCCACTGTTTTCTGACTTGAGCGTCGGAGAGCCATCAGAAAACAACATTCCATCGTGTATTCTGGACATTAATGTGTTTGTTGGTTTTGCAGGAGACTTAACCCCAAAGAGGACTAAAAATCCCCAAAACAATAATCCTATGTGTCATGCTCACGTTGAGCTGGTTCGGTTTTATATAATAAGATTATATGAGACTTAGCATAATATGCGAGAAAATAAAAATTATTTAGACCTTAAAAATTTATTATCTACATTATTATGATTCATATAATTAAGTTTTAAATTAAGATCTTATTACGTTATTTAAAATTTATGTTTTATAATACGCAATTATGAAAATATAAATTAAAAAATATTATTTAAATATTTCTAAATAAATGATAAAGTTCTAAAAACATAACTTCCATTACATGGTAGTTTCTATTCTTTTTTTTAATTTATTTTTACTACTTAGTAATCTCTATTTAAAAAATACATAATTTGTTTTCTTTTTTCTAAAGGAAATATTTAAAAATATAAAATTTATATTATCGAACTAACACATGTCACAATCTAAATTAACAATGACACATGTCACGATTTTGTGAGTTAATTATAATAATCATATGTATCATGTTCAAGTTGAATGTGTTGATCTTTATATAATAAAAAATTTATACATGTTAAAATATAATTAGAATTTTAAGTGTGTTAAAATATAATTGAAAAACCATTAAACATGTGTAAAGATCTGACCGATTGTTCTAATATTTGTTATGTTCTTCATTATAACTATAATATATCTCGTTCATCTATTTATTTTTAAATATATCATCTATATTTTTTTCATATTTTTGAAATTTTCAATCCATTATTTTATTTTTTTGCTATCACATATCTTTCATTACTTTTTTTTTCTTGCTCCATATAACTTGTTATCTCTTTAATATTATTTGTTGATTTTTTTTTATCTAATGGTTCTATATTCTTATTTTAATTTTTTATTGCTGGATACTTTTTGATCTATTGTCATTTTTTTCTCATAATTTCTTTTCTTTCACATTGAGATTGAATCTTCTTTGTTTGTTTGAGGATGACGATTTAAATCAAACAATCTTCTATGATCTAAAATATATATATATATATATATATATATATATATACTTTGTCATGTTTCTAAATTAAAAATGAATTTAATTTATCCTGGAAACTTTTTTGATCTATTGTAATTTTTTTCTTATAAAATTTCTTTTTATTTATATTGACATTGAATTACCTTTATTTGTTCAAAGAAAATTAAATTAAAAAAAACAATGAGAACATATTTATTGTAAAATCTTATCTGATTTAATATTTATAGTTTTATATTTTTGTGATGTTTCTGAATTAAATTTGAATATAATATATTTGAGGTTTTTGATCTATTTTTAAATTTTATTAAATTTGAATTAAATAGTTATATATATATATATATATATATATATTAATAGTTAGGACACATTTTAAATTTTTTATTTATTCTTAAAAGCTTAAGTTTAATTTTTTGTAAAATTCCTTTTAACTATCATATATTAGATTCTTAAATGTCGAGGTATCAATTCTTGTAAAGTTCCCTTCAGCTATAATATATTAGATTAAAGTAGTGTCACATTAAATGCGTCTAAAGAATTCAAGAAGAGATCTGACGTCTTCCTCCATTTTTTCAACTCCGCTTAACAATTTTTGGTATTTGTTATCATTTTTATTAACAATACTATTTTTATTGTTGTTCACATGTATCAATTTACATAAGTTATTAGGTTATACAAAATGATCAAAGTATTCCCTCAAATTAAGATCTAATAAAAGAAAAGACAATAGAAAGAAGATTCACAAATATGTTCAAATTTTAAAATAATCAATCATATTCTACACCAAAATTGATTTTCTTAAAATTATATTCTTAGTCATTCATTGTTAGATTCTTGAACCTTGCCATTTGTTCTTTATCCCTTTTATATTAAAATTAAATGAATGAAAGAGAATAAGGTGAAATAATTCATGAACAACTTGTTGCTATCTTAAAAATCTAAAAAAAGTTATAATTTCACCTTTTGTGAATTTTACAACTACAAAATAATTTGCAAGCGAAAATGAGATGGTAATGACAAGCAAAATCCTATGAATATACAAAAGCTCTGTCCATATCTAACAAGCTATCTTTATTTAGCAACACTTTTCTCACTATAAAATTGAAAACATAAAACTCACAAATCTTCATAGCGAATTAAAATAAAAAGCATTAAAAAAAAAGAGAGATAGAAAAACAATGGCTTCAAGCAAGAGCCATACTGTTTCTCTATTTGCTACAATATTGATTATATTTTTAGTGTTTTGTGGAATTGGGGAAGCAAGAGATCTGAAAGACTCAGATGTGATCGATTCTGAAAGAAATATAAAATCCTCGCCCGATGTATTCGGTTCTTTAAAAGATTCACCTGACAAAATCGAATCGTTGGGATATGGAGCTATAGCAAAAGACAGAATTCCAGGTTGCAGTTCCGCAAACCCTAATGAATGTATCAAACATCCAGCTAACCATTACAGTCGTGGTTGTGAAATATCTACAAGATGTCGTCGTCCTCCTATGACTCAAAAATTATATTTTTAATTCAAAAATGAATTTCCATTCTTTTAATTATAATGTTATATTGTTTAATTAATTTATTTTTTCTTATTTATGAAATGACTAAATGTAAGTTTACTGTTTTTTGTAACTATTAACAATATGTTTTTGTTTTGTTTACCACAACTGAAAATATATATATCTCTATAATATTATCTAAGGCATTAATTTAAAAATTTCACTTTATTTTGTAAATTATTACATGAAAAGCTATTACAAATAATAAAACATAATAAAAATAGGAAAATATATATATTTGTCTTTTCCAATCTCTTTCTTCTCTCCTATTTGCCACTTTGTTGCTATCTTCCACTGTTTTATGACTTGAGCGTCGGAGAGTCATCAGAAAACACCCTTCCATCGTGTATTCTCGACATTCATGTGTTTGTTGGTTTTGCAGGAGACTTAACCCAAAAAAAGACTAAAACTCCCCAAAACAATAATCCTATGTGTCATGCTCACGTTGAGCTGGTTCGGTTTTATATAATAAGATTATATGAGGCTCAGCGTAATATGTGAGAAAATAAAAATTATTTAGACTTTAAAAATTTATTATCTACATTATTATGATTCATATAATTAAGTTTTAAATTAATACATAATTTGTTTCTTTTTTCTAAAGGAAATATTTAAAAATAGAAAATTTATACTATCGAACTAACACATGTCACAATCTAAATTAACAATGACATATGTTACGATCTTGTGAGTTAATTATAATAATCATATGTATCATGTTCAAGTTGAATGTGTTGATCTTTATATAATAAAAATTTTATACATGTTAAAATATATTTAGAATTTTACGTGTGTCAAAATCTAATTCAAAAACCATTAAACATGTGTAAAGATCTGACCGATTGATAGGACACATGTCAAAATCAGGTGAGTTAACAACTCTGAATCAATTTCTAATATTTGTTATGTTCTTCATTATTACTATAATATATCTCGTTTATCCTTTTTGTTTCTAAATATATCATCTATATGTTTTTCATATTTTTGAAAATTTTAATCTATTATTTTAAGTTTTTGCTATCACATATCTTTCATTACTTTTTTTGTTCTTTTTTTTGTAGCTCCATATAACTTGTTATCTCTTTTATTTTATTTGTTGATTTTTTTATCTAATGGTTCTATATTATTATTTTAATTTTTTAATTGCTGAATACTTTTTGATCTATTTTCATTTTTTCTCTCATAATTTATTTTTTTCACATTGAGATTGAATCATCTTTGTTTGTTTGAGGATGACGATTTAAATCAAACAAATACTTGAAAAAAATATTTCTTTAAAATCTTATATGATCTAATATATATATATATATATATATACTTTGTCATGTTTCTAAATTAAATATGAATTTAATTTATCCTGGAAACTTTTTTGATATATTGTAATTTTTTCTTATAAATTTTCTTTTTATTTATATTGACATTGAGTTATCTTTATTTTTTCAAAGAAAATTAAATTAAAAAACAAATAATGAGAACATATTTACTGTAAAATCTTATCAGACCTAATATTTATAGTTTTATATTTTTGAGATGTTTCTAAATTAAATTTGAATATAATATATTTAAGGTTTTTGATCTATTTTTAAATTTTATTAAATTTGAATTAAATAGTTTTATATATATTAATAGTTAGGACACATGTTAAATTTTTATTTATTCTTAAAAGCTAAAGTTTAATTTTTTTGTAAAACTCCTTTCAACTATTATATTTTAGATTCTTAAATGCCGAGAAGTCAATTCTTGTAGAGTTCCCTTCAGCTATTATATATTAGATTAAAGTAGTGTCACATTAAACGCATCTAAAGAATTCAAGAAGAGATCTGACGTCTTCCTCCATTTTGTCAACTCCGCTTAACAATTTTTGGTATTTGTTATCATTTTTATTAACAATACTATTTTTATTGTTGTTCACATATATCAGTTTAAATAATTTATTAGGTTCTACAAAATGATCAAAGTATTCACTCAAATTTAGATATAATAAAAAAAAAGACAATAGAAAGAATACTCACAATATCTTCAACTTTTAAATAATCAATCATAATCTACACCAAAATTGTTTTTCTTAAAATTATATTCTTAGTCATTCATTGTTAGATTCTTGAGTCTTGCCATTTGTTCTTTGTCCCTTTTATATTAAAATTAAATGAATGAAAGAGAACAAGGTGAAATAATTCACTTTTTTGAATTTTACAACTAAAAATAATTTGCAAGCGAAAATGAGATGGTAATGACAAGCAAAATCCTATGAATATACAAAAGCTCTGTCCATATCTAACAACCTATCTATTTAGCAACACTTTTCTCACTATAAAATTGAAAACATAAAACTCACAAATCTTCGTAGCAAATTAAAATAAAAAGCATTAAAAAAAAAAAGAGAAAGAAAAACAATGGCTTCAAGCAAGAGCCATACTGTTTCTCTATTTGCTACAATATTGATTATATTTTTAGTGTTTTGTGGAATTGGGAAGCAAGAGATCTGAAAGACTCAGATGTGATCGATTCTGAAAGAAATATAAAATCGTCGCCCGATGTATTTGGTTCTTTAAAAGATTCACGTGACAAAATCGAATCGTTGGGATATGGAGCTATAGCAAAAGATAGAATTCCAGGTTGCAGTTCCGCAAACCCTAATGACTGTATCAAACATCCAGCTAACCATTACAGTCGTGGTTGTGAAATATCTACAAGATGTCGTCGTCCTCCTATAACTCAAAAATTATATTTTTAATTCCAAAATTAATTTCCGTTCTTTTAATTATAATGTTATATTGTTTAATTAATTTGTTTTTTCTTATTTATGAAATGAATAAATGTAACTTTACTGTTTTTGTAACTATTAACAATATGTTTTTGTTTTGTTTACCACAACTGAAAATATATATATATATATCTCTCTATAATATTATTTAAGGCGTCAATATAAAATTTACACTTTATTTTGTAAATTATTACATGAAAAGCTATTACAAATAATAAAGCATAATAAAAACAGGAAAATATATATATTTGTCTTTCAAAACTATTGAGAAAATGAAGAGTCTTTGTTTTTTTATAATATTCTTCTATTGTTCAAATATTGAATATGTAGACAGCCGAGAATAATCATCTACAGTCGTTAAAAATATAGGGATCCGCAAAATGCCATAGTACGATATGGTCCCATAAATCGATATGGATTAAGTCAAAAATTTCTTTTGTATTATTCAAACTATCGGGGAAAAATTGTCTAGTTTGTTTTGCACGAAGGCACACATCAAATTGCCTAAAAAACTTATTATTACTAGAATAACTAGGAACACCATAAACAATGCCAGAAAACTGAGATGAAGGATGACCGAGATGATGATGCCACAAGACCACATCTGCACGCACACTAGTCTGACATGCAGCTGCTGTCTCTATTCCTCAAAATCGGTATAGTCCCTCACCCTCTCGTTCACCCACTCCAGGCAGCATCCTCGTAGTGCGGTCCTGCAAAATCATGAGTTTATCAGTAATTCGACAAACCAGATGATTATCGTGGTCAAGTTAACCAAATGAAATCAGATTTGTGTGAAGTCCATCCACAAAGAAAATATTCTTCAGATATATGTTCGAAGTGAGGTGAACCGTTCCCTAGTTTGATGCACACACATCAGAACCAGCTGGTAATATCACCGAGAGAGAAGGAATGTCACAAAGATCATCCAACAACTCAATGCAGCCTTAATCGGGTGTGTGTTCCTGTAATAAGTTTTTGAGCCATCAAACTTTGTTTCTTAAAATTAGGCGAATGAGAGAGGGATTCTTCCCTTGAACCTTTGACCTTCTTCCTTTGTTTTTATCTATCTATCTTTTCTATTTCAGTTTCTGCATCTTTCATATCAGTTTATCTTTTCCTGCATCATGTAAGAGTAGTTTAGTAGTTGAATTTTAAGGACTCATCGAAAAGATCTATATGTTGGATTAGGATTACTAGTTTTTCTCAACCTGTTCTAGATCTCATATCTTCTAAGTTGAATCTAATGCATGAGGTTAGAGTCATGAACTAATCTTTGAACCTAAGATTGATCAGAGCCACGAGAGTGATGTCTCAGATTGCCGTACATAGCTTCGGAAGAACATAGTCGCTGTAGGAGACAAAATCTACCTATAGAGAAAATGTGACCAAAAATGAATTCTATTATTAATGCATGATCTTACTCGCGGCAAGAGATGAAAGCTACTTGTTGAGTTTAAGTGATTAGTTTGTTAAGGTGACAACAGTTGGTTAACCATACAAGTGCCTATTCTAGTTCCATGTAGATACTAGAAACAAATTAAGATATTCCACCTAAGACTAGTCAGAATATACCTAGATATCGATCATGATAAACAGGAGAAGTCTGCGTCGACCATAGTTTGAATTGAGCATCCCCTATATTGTCCTTAGCAACTCAACTTTATTTCATTTTTAGTCCCTTATCGATTTAGTTTAGAACTAGGTCGTGGTTTATTCTGTCTTTTCTTTTCTCGTAAAAACTTAAAACATCAACCCCCCCCCCCCCTTGAGTTTCTTATTTCTATTACTTATCATATTTTGAAGTTTTTCCAGATTAGACATATTTATTGTGGATCAACACCCTAGGTAATACATCGCAAGGATACTAGTGTTTTGTAAATTTAAAACTTATTGGCGACCTGCTAACCCTAGCACGCATCTCGCGCCAAGGAGCGGTCTCGCAGTAAGCAGAACACGCCAATGAAAGTTGGTGAGACCTTCAGAGGCATGATGCAAGCATAAGATTTGGATACAACCAAATCGGATCACAGACCGACCCGCAAAACTCATGACCTAAGGATCAACCCCGTATACTAACTTGGGTCAGGTTAAATTCTATAAATACTATACTCTTTCCAACGAGAAGGCGGTCAATTTCTTCGGTACCTTAAGGCTCATGCTATCTCTCTAGATATTCATGAACCTTAAGCTTCAGCACTTTCATACTTTCGGTCATTATTCCAACCATTTCCATACTTCCTCTCCGCGGTGGTCCCTAAACCGTGGAGCATTTCTACCCAAAAAACTCTTACATTTCTTCTATTTTCACCTCAAGAAGACTACCAGACAAAGGCCTGAGCAGATTCCATCTTTCTCATGAGTTTTCGGCCCAATTTCTTCCCTTCGTTTTCTAATCTCTTTCTTCTCTCCTATTTGCCACTTTGTTTCTTTCTTCCACTGTTTTCTGACTTGAGCGTCGGAGAGCCATCAGAAAACAACATTCCATCGTGTATTCTGGACATTAATGTGTTTGTTGGTTTTGCAGGAGACTTAACCCCAAAGAGGACTAAAAATCCCCAAAACAATAATCCTATGTGTCATGCTCACGTTGAGCTGGTTCGGTTTTATATAATAAGATTATATGAGGCTTAGCATAATATGCGAGAAAATAAAAATTATTTAGACCTTAAAAATTTATTATCTACATTATTATGATTCATATAATTAAGTTTTAAATTAAGATCTTATTACGTTATTTAAAATTTATGTTTTATAATATGCAATTATGAAAATATAAATTAAAAAATATTATTTAAATATTTCTAAATAAATGATAAAGTTCTAAAAACATAACTTCCATTACATGGTAGTTTCTATTCTTTTTTTTAATTTATTTTTACTACTTAGTAATCTCTATTTAAAAAATACATAATTTGTTTTCTTCTTTCTAAAGGAAATATTTAAAAATATAAAATTTATATTATCGAACTAACACATGTCACAATCTAAATTAACAATGACACATGTCACGATTTTGTGAGTTAATTATAATAATCATATGTATCATGTTCAAGTTGAATGTGTTGATCTTTATATAATAAAAAATTTATACATGTTAAAATATAATTAGAATTTTAAGTGTGTTAAAATATAATTGAAAAACCATTAAACATGTGTAAAGATCTGACCGATTGTTCTAATATTTGTTATGTTCTTCATTATAACTATAATATATCTCGTTCATCTATTTATTTTTAAATATATCATCTATATTTTTTTCATATTTTTGAAATTTTCAATCCATTATTTTATTTTTTTGCTATCACATATCTTTCATTACTTTTTTTTTCTTGCTCCATATAACTTGTTATCTCTTTAATATTATTTGTTGATTTTTTTTTATCTAATGGTTCTATATTCTTATTTTAATTTTTTATTGCTGGATACTTTTTGATCTATTGTCATTTTTTTCTCATAATTTCTTTTCTTTCACATTGAGATTGAATCTTCTTTGTTTGTTTGAGGATGACGATTTAAATCAAACAATCTTCTATGATCTAAAATATATATATATATATATATATATATATACTTTGTCATGTTTCTAAATTAAAAATGAATTTAATTTATCCTGGAAACTTTTTTGATCTATTTTAATTTTTTTCTTATAAAATTTCTTTTTATTTATATTGACATTGAATTACCTTTATTTGTTCAAAGAAAATTAAATTAAAAAAAACAATGAGAACATATTTATTGTAAAATCTTATCAGATTTAATATTTATAGTTTTATATTTTTGTGATGTTTCTGAATTAAATTTGAATATAATATATTTGAGGTTTTTGATCTATTTTTAAATTTTATTAAATTTGAATTAAATAGTTATATATATATATTAATAGTTAGGACACATGTTAAATTTTTTATTTATTCTTAAAAGCTTAAGTTTAATTTTTTGTAAAATTCCTTTTAAAACTCCCCAAAACAATAATCCTATGTGTCATGCTCACGTTGAGCTGGTTCGATTTTATATAATAAGATTATATGAGGCTCAGCGTAATATGTGAGAAAATAAAAATTATTTAGACTTTAAAAATTTATTATCTACATTATTATGATTCATATAATTAAGTTTTAAATTAATACATAATTTGCTTCTTTTTTCTAAAGGAAATATTTAAAAATAGAAAATTTATACTATCGAACTAACACATGTCACAATCTAAATTAACAATGACATATGTCACGATCTTGTGAGTTAATTATAATAATCATATGTATCATGTTCAAGTTGAATGTGTTGATCTTTATATAATAAAAATTTTATACATATTAAAATATATTTAGAATTTTATGTGTGTCAAAATCTAATTCAAAAACCATTAAACATGTGTAAAGATCTGACCGATTGATATGACACATGTCAAAATCAGGTGAGTTAACAACTCTGAATCAATTTCTAATATTTGTTATGTTCTTCATTATTACTATAATATATCTCGTTTATCCTTTTTGTTTCTAAATATATCATCTATATGTTTTTCATATTTTTGAAAATTTTAATCTATTATTTTAATTTTTTGCTATCACATATCTTTCATTACTTTTTTTGTTTTTTTTTTGTAGCTCCATATAACTTGTTATCTCTTTTATTTTATTTGTTGATTTTTTTATCTAATGGTTCTATATTATTATTTTAATTTTTTAATTGCTGAATACTTTTTGATCTATTTTCATTTTTTCTCTCATAATTTGTTTTTTTCACATTGAGATTGAATCATCTTTGTTTGTTTGAGGATGACGATTTAAATCAAACAAATACTTGAAAAAAATATTTCTTTAAAATCTTATATGATCTAAAATATATATATATATACTTTGTCATGTTTCTAAATTAAATATGAATTTAATTTATCCTGGAAACTTTTTTGATATATTGTAATTTTTTCTTAGAAATTTTCTTTTTATTTATATTGACATTGAGTTATCTTTATTTTTTCAAAGAAAATTAAATTAAAAAACAAATAATGAGAACATATTTACTGTAAAATCTTATCTGATCTAATATTTATAGTTTTATATTTTTGAGATGTTTCTAAATTAAATTTGAATATAATATATTTAAGGTTTTTGATCTATTTTTAAATTTTATTAAATTCGAATTAAATAGTTTTATATATATTAATAGTTAGGACACATGTTAAATTTTTATTTATTCTTAAAAGCTAAAGTTTAATTTTTTTGTAAAACTCCTTTCAACTATTATATTTTAGATTCTTAAATGCCGAGAAGTCAATTCTTGTAGAGTTCCCTTCAGCTATTATATATTAGATTAAAGTAGTGTCACATTAAACACATCTAAAGAATTCAAGAAGAGATCTGACGTCTTCCTCCATTTTGTCAACTCCGCTTAACAAGTTTTGGTATTTGCTATCATTTTTATTAACAATACTATTTTTATTGTTGTTCACATATATCAGTTTACATAATTTATTAGGTTCTACAAAATGATCAAAGTATTCACTCAAATTTAGATATAATAAAAAAAAGACAATAGAAAGAATATTCACAATATGTTCAACTTTTAAATAATCAATCATAATCTACACCAAAATTGTTTTTCTTAAAATTATATTCTTAGTCATTCATTGTTAGATTCTTGAGTCTTGCCATTTGTTCTTTGTCCCTTTTATATTAAAATTAAATGAATGAAAGAGAACAAGGTGAAATAATTCATGAACAACTTATTGCTATCTTAAAAATCTAAAAACAGTTATAATTTCAACTTTTTTTAATTTTACAACTAAAAATAATTTGCAAGCGAAAATGAGATGGTAATGACAAGCAAAATCCTATGAATATACAAAAGCTCTGTCCATATCGAACAACCTATCTTTATTTAGCAACACTTTTCTCACTATAAAATTGAAAACATAAAACTCACAAATCTTCATAGCAAATTAAAATAAAAAGCATTAAAAAAAAAGAGAGATAGAAAAACAATGGCTTCAAGCAAGAGCCATACTGTTTCTCTATTTGCTACAATATTGATTATATTTTTAGTGTTTTGTGGAATTGGGGAAGCAAGAGATCTGAAAGACTCAGATGTGATCGATTCTGAAAGAAATATAAAATCCTCGCCCGATGTATTCGGTTCTTTAAAAGATTCACGTGACAAAATCGAATCGTTGGGATATGGAGCTATAGCAAAAGACAGAATTCCAGGTTGCAGTTCCGCAAACCCTAATGAATGTATCAAACATCCAGCTAACCATTACAGTCGTGGTTGTGAAATATCTACAAGATGTCGTCGTCCTCCTATGACTCAAAAATTATATTTTTAATTCAAAAATGAATTTCCATTCTTTTAATTATAATGTTATATTGTTTAATTAATATTTTGTTTTAATTCAAATTATATTTTGTTTTTTCTTATTTATGAAATGACTAAATGTTAAAGTTAAAGTTTACTGTTTTTTGTAACTATTAACAATATGTTTTTGTTTTGTTTACCACAACTGAAAATATATATATATATATCTCTATAATATTATCTTTGGCATTAATTTAAAATTTTCACTTTATTTTGTAAATTATTACATGAAAAGCTATTACAAATAATAAAACATAATAAAAATAGGAAAATATATATATTTGTCTTTTAAAACTATTGAAAAATGAAGAGTCTTTGTTTTTTTATAATAAAATATTACTATTTAAAATTTAATTATTATATTTTTCAAATATTGAATATGTAGACAGCGGAGAATAATCATCTACAATCGTTAACAAATATCAGGGATCCGCAAAATGCCATAGTACAATATGGTCCCATAAATCGATATGGATTAAGTCAAAAATTTCTTTTGCATTATTCGAACTGTCGGGAAAAAATTGTCTTGTTTGTTTTGCACGAAGGCACACATCACAATGCCTAAAGAATTGTCATTACTAGAAGAACTAGGAACAGCAGAAACAATGCCAGAAATCTGAGACGAAGGATGACCAAGATGATGATGCCACAAGACCACATCTGCACACACACTAGTCTGACATGCAGCTGCTGTCTCTATTCCTCGAAATCGGTACAGTCCCTCACCGTCTCGTTCACCCACCCCAGTCAGCATCCTCATAGTGCGGTCCTGCAAAATCATGAGTTTATCAGTAATTTGACAAACTAGATGATTACCGTAGACAAGTTAACCAAATGAAATCAGATTTGTGTTAAGTCCATCCACAAAGAAAACATTCTTCAGAGATATAATCGAAGTGAGGTGAGCCATTCCTTGTTTCGGTGCACACGCATGAGAACCGACAGGCAATATCACCGAGAGAGGAGGAATGTCACGAAGATCATCCAACAACTCAATGCAGCCGGTCATATGATGAGTGGCGTCAGTATCTAAGAACCAGTGTATACCATTTTACTTATCCCTTGTGTTTGCAGGAGCTTTAGAAGTGTCGATCATACGCTGAACCACAATCCATTGCTCGTCCGAGAGTCCTGCCAAACCAAGGCGATCACTATCCATCATCATCAGATTAGATCCCACCGTAGTGGAGTTTGCAGCAGGAATTTGGGTGATGTTTGTGATAACACCTGATTTTGACCACTTTTATGGATCACTTTCAATATCTTATGCAGGTGTTTTTACTCAGTTTTCCATGTTTTGGAGTTTTAAAAGGCTTTTCAGGAAACTTGGGACTTTGGAGTGCATTTTGGAGCAAAAGTAAATTTTTGGATAAATTCAGGCCGTCAGAAGTTTGGCAACCAATGAAGACCTTCTCACCGTCTCACCGTCTGATCATCCCCAAATTTGGAGATATTATAGAGGAGACAACCAGATTTCCAACACACTTGAAATCAAAGCAATCCAACGGTTAGATCTCAAGATATCATCAATGCACTGAACGCCGATCAACACAAGCCCAGTCAAGCACAAGTGCTTTCACCCGCGGCCAGCCTTCTTCCCACCGCGGCTCAGGAGGTTTCACCCCCGGTGGACCTATGTCCGAACCTCAGGAGCCCAATTAAGGCCCAAGAAACTTTCTGCACCCATTTTACAAGCCCTAGACGCCCAAGACTTGGAGAAACACTATAAATACTCATTTTTAGGTCTTTTGTAAGAGAGCCTCTTTCTTCTCTTTAAAGAGAACTCATCTGTAGTTTTAGGTTTTATTTTTATGCATTTGTAGAAGCTCTCCACGCCATATTGTCTTCAATAAGAGAAGTTTTTCTGCAAGTTTGTTTCTTTTACTTTTCTTCTTCTTAGTTCTAAACCGATGATGATATCTACCTCAGCCATGTCTGAGTAGTCACCTAGTTGGGTGAAAGGGTAATCCAAAGGGACCCCATGTTCGAATGACATCTATGTTTTTAGGGAAAAATGATTTCGATTTTTAACATGATTCTCCCATTCATCCAAATCTCAAAGCGGTTATTCTAGATTGATCACCCAGAATCCGATCCTAGGTTTAATCCGAGCCACGAGAGTGTAGTATCTGGGATGCCTGAACTGGATCTTATGGACGTTCCCGTCGTAGGAGACAAAAGCTACCTACGGAGGATACGTAAGCAGAGATGAATTCCGATCTACAAAGCATGATCTTGTTCTGGCATGAGAGCGAGAGTTAATTGCCATGAACAAGTGATTAGATGATTAGGGTGACGAGAGTAGGCTAATCTTACATGTGTCTATCATAGTTTCAGAGTCATAGAAAATCTTTGCCTAAATTCCTTGTGTTTTAGAACATGAACCCTAAAGATGAACCTTGAACCCAGCGCTTTTTTCTTACTGTTTTTCAACCGATTTTTACTTAAAGCTCTTTTTAATTCTCTGCATAATTAGATTTAGTGACAAACCAAAACCCCTTTTTATTAGATTCGCTTTAAGATTGTTTTTAGCATCAGTTAGAATTCCTCAACACACAGATCTTTATGGATTCGATCCCTAAGTACTACTGCGTTTGCTGTGCACTTGCAGCTTGTCTAGGATAAAACTTGTGTTGCCCACTGCACTCACATCAAGTTTTTGGCGCCGTTGCTGGGGATCTGTCGCTGTTGACGTGACTTCTTAATCTAATTTCAATCCTAAACCTCAAGATTTCCGAGTTCTTCTGGAGAATTTCTAACTCCTCTTTTTATCTTTGCTTTCTTTGCTCACAGGTGGATGAAACTAGGAGAGATCCTGACGAAATCATATTGCCCTTAGACAAGATTGACAAACACGAAAGAGCACTTAGAAAACTCAGACGAAGAACGCTCAAGATGGCCAATCCTAATGCCCACCGGGAAAATCTTTTAAACCGTGATGACCGTGATTCAGTTCATGGTGATGACCTAGATGCTGCTCATGAAGAAGATGGACAGCCACAACTCGATGAAGAGGGAAACCGAGTCCCTCTAAATCCTGCTCAAATCGCTGAAAATCAAAGGAGACAAGACCAGGCCGATGCTGAAGGAAGAAGGAATGATGAAACCATTGTTCCACCAGTTGTTAGAAAAGCCAATCGACCAATACAGCTTGCCAATCCTACGAGAAGACAGCCTCGGAATAGACTCATTGCCGATTTCGATGCACCTCACCAACACTTTCAAAATCGATCAGCTATTCAAATTCTTGTTCCAAGAAAAAATCATGAGATAAAACCTCCGATTGTCTCTTTGGTGAAGCAGAACCAATTCCATGGAATCTGTACTGAGCATCCAATGGATCACATTGATCTTTTTGAAGAAATCTCTGGAATGGTGAGAACAACTCCAGAAACTGTGGACTATGTGAAGTGTAAGTTTTTTCCTTTCTCTCTAAGTGATAAAGCTTTTAGATGGTTGAAATCTATGCCATCTGGTTCTATTACTTCATGGGAAGAAAGCAAGTCAGCTTTCCTGAACCACTTCTACACGAAGTCAAGATCGAACCAGCTGGAAAAACAAGATACAAAGTTTCCAACAAGGCCCAATAGAATCGTTCTATGAAGCTTGGGAGCGATTCAAGGAGTATGAGAGATACTGCCCTCATCATGGTTTCTCTAGAGCAAACCTGCTAAGCTCCTTCTACAGTGGACTTCAGCAGAAGTATCAACTTTCTCTTGACACTGCTAGCAATGGCGATTTCAGTTCAAAAACCATACCACAAGGGAGAGAACTCATCGAAAATCTGGCTGTAGCCAACTGCAACAACAACCCTGAGTATGACAGATCAAAGGAGACTATTACTAGTCATGAATCAAGGGAGATTGCTGAGCTAAAAAGCATGGTAAGTCAACTTCTTAAGTCTCAAAATAAGAATATACATGCTTGTGATATTGCTGTAGGAAATGAAGAAGATGGAAGATATGAAGAAGATGGCACGTACCAAGAGGAGGAAATCAATTTCATGGGAGCCCAGGCATATCATAATCGATTTAATCCAGCTTTCAACAACAATTTTAGGAACTCTGGTGCCAACTTCAACAATCTCTCATACAGAAATCAAGGAGCCGAAAATTAGCCCTATCCACAGCAGCAAAGGAGTTTTCAAAACAAGTTTCAAGGTGGAAACTATGGAGGAGGAAACTTCCAACAAAGACCAGCATTCAACCCTCAACAAGCACATACCAGCTCATTAGAATCAACCCTTTCCCAGCTAAGTAATCAGGTAAAATCGCTTGAACAAACTATGATGCAGACTACTCAAGGCAATGAGAAGTCATTAAGGGAAATGGGGGTGAAGATCGATTGTATCTACACTGATTTGAATGGGAAGTTCGAATCTCTTGCGACCCATGTCAAGATGTTGGAACATCAGATAGGTCAAACTGCAGATTCAATGAAGAGACAACCAGGAGTTTTACCAGGGAGAGTAGAAGATAACCCAAAGAAGTTCTGTAATGCTATGACAGCAGTTTTGGAAGAACCTGTCGCAGACTCTAAGGGGAGATTGACGCCTGAACCTCTCATAAAGGACTCTGAAACTGAGCATGGGTGAAGCCGAGTCATTCCAGTTAAGGTACCCAAACGCTTGCCTGACCAAGACTCAAAAAGTCTAAGGATCCATGGCGTTTCTCATTCACCTGTTCAATCTTTGGAATTGAGTTTTCAAATTGTTTATGTGATTCTGTTGCTAATGTGTATGTCATGTCAAAATCTGTTGCTGAGAAACTTGGTATAGGTACATTTGTCCCATCTCCAGTAAGGATAATCTTTGGTGATTCATCTCAGAAGAGAACAGAAGGAATGATCCAGGACTTGCCACTGATCATTGGAAACAAAACAATCCCAGCCGATTTTCAAGTTTTGGAGATGGACAAGGACAAAGACAGACCTTTGATATTTGGTCGCCAATTCTTAGCCACTGTAGGTGCTGTTATTGACCATGCAAATCGCTATTTAGTTTTCTTAAATGTGGACAGGAGAAAATTCTATAAGACCACACCAGACCCAGCTTCAATTCAAAAAGACAAGGACAAGGAGAAGGTGTTGGAAGACAAGAAGGAACTAAAAGCACTTGTATCTAGGCAATTCGAGAAAATCAAGATAGTGGTGCCACCAGACATCAGCAAGGAAAAGGAGAAAAATCCAGAAGGAATTGTTGAGAAGACAAAATACGTCATCAAGGATGCAAAAATCCTTAAGAAAGGAAAAGAGATTGTGATTCAAGATGAAGAAAATCCAAAGTTCAGGCTAAGAAGGACCAAAAGGACTCTTAATTCAAGGGATCCTGTCTCTTCTTTTCAATCCTAATCATGCCAAGAGTCTAGCTAAAAGACTTTAAACAAAAGTGCTTAATGGGAGGCAACCCATTTGGTATGATTTTCTTTTCTTTTTATTTCTTTTCTATTTGATTTCTTTTCTTTTTATGCATTTCAGGCTTTCATTAAACCCATAAAAAACCAAAAACATTCAAAAAACAAGTAAATACAAAAAGATAGGAGGAAAAAGAAGGAAAACGGGAGAAACCGGGGACTCCCGGAAGCATTTGCCGCGGCCGCGATAAATCCAGCCGCGGTCGATCCATCATTTACCACGGCCCGCATCACTTCAGCCGTGGCCCGACTCGTCTTTACCGCGGGCGCGTGCCCCTGGCCCGCGGCCGGCCTTGTTTTGGCTCCCAGGCGAGTTTTTGCTGTTTCCCGTAAACCGGAACTTCAATTTTCCGTTTTATCACAGGATTTAACCAGGAATTTCCCGAAACATAATTCCCGTGTTGAACACGCCAGGTAAGTCTTCTAAACTTTTAAAAATAAAATTTGTCTTGGGAAAAACACTTTTTTAAAAGAAAAAGAGGATTTAAAAGATCAAAAAGGTATTTTCTCTTCATCTTCCCCAACAAGCTTGGAGATCTAGAGAAAAAGACAGATTTCAAACTTGACAAATCCCTTCCAAATTTTCAAACATATCTGACTCTTTTTCCAAGAAGATTTCAAATCTATCATCACATAACACTTTCAGCAAGGTATGAGCCCAAATTTCTTACTTTTTCTTAAGAACTCAGATTTAGGGTTTTCTTAAAATTAGTATAAATTCACTTTAGGATGATTGGAGATTGTCTTTGGACTCAAGAATAGACTACTGGGTAGTTTAATTGCATGATTAAACACTTAGACCATAGAGATTTGTAATTTTCAAAAATCTGAGATCTTAGACTTTGAACAAATCGAAATTTGGAGATCTGATGGGTTCAGCTTTGCAAATCTGGATTGTTTGGTTCTTGTTGATAGAAAACTAGATTAGATTACATATCAGTGTGATGCGATCATGGAACCAGAGGCTGAACCGCGGGTCGCAGATCAGGTCATGGAGTAAGAGCTGGATGCGGCCTTGGTCATTCCGGACGGGCCAATGACAAGATCACGCACCAGGAGGTTAGCAGGAGCCGTTCAGAAGATACTTACCGAGCTCAGGAACCAGAATATGGAACCAGCTACAACCGAAGCCGTGACCCTTCTCACGTACCAGGGTACTTATTGACTTCGGCCTGGTATAGTTTTTGGTACTCTTTTTCCTTACATCCGGGTTTGTCCCAATGGGTTTAACGGGTGGGGTTTTAACGAGGTCAAAGCTATACCACCACACGGTCGCGGTTCAGTACGTGCTTGGTTTAAGGTCAGAAGCTCAAGGGTCATTTTCGCTGAAGCAGCTCAAGGGTTAGTCAAAGCTAGGCGAAGAGTCAGTCCAAGTTTTTAGTCAAACTCATTTATTTTCTTTGTAATTTCCTTTGCATGACCCTTGGTCTGATCCGCCCCTATATAAGGCAATAAGCCCTCTCATTTTAGTCATTCACTTTTCTTAATAAAATTTGAGACTTTTCTCCTTTGTTCTTTTGAGAACTTTGTTGATTCTCAGGTGGTTAGCCTAGAATTATTTTCGGTTTCAATCCATAGAACTTGACGCAGCCTTCGTCTGCAAAGTTTAAAGTTTTCATTTGTCGTAATCGGGGCTTAGGAATTTTTGGGAACCTAGTTCTCACGCCTTAACATCGTTTTACCGACGAGTTCTTTTATCTTTGTTCCACCCCTTTGTTTCAAGCTGTTCTTCGTGAGTTTGGGCCTAAGGATTTTCGGGAGTCTTCTTTCACGCCTTAGCAGCAGCTCCAAGAGTCGTTCCGAGTCAAGGATTTATCAACCCGCCGATCCAAGTGTGTGAAGTCCTTAGGGAGACGTATCAAGTGGTATCAGAGCCACACACTTGAAGAATTCGGTATTATCTTTCTTTTTGTCTCTTTAACTTCCGCCTTATCTCATCTTTTCTTTTGTAATTTTCCAGATTTATTTAAACAAAAAAAAATCTATAAAAAAAACGAAAATCAGTCAAAAAAAAAAGAAGAAAGATCTGTGAACTCAAAATTCTTTTCTTTCTTTCTTCTCTTTTTCTTCTTCATACTCGCTTGATTTTCCGATTTGGTTTTGGGTCTACATCGGTTTCGATTTAGTTCCTTTAAAACCGAGGAGAGTCTCTTGTGTGTGTGAGAATATTAAGAGTGCTGAGAGAAACACTGAGTGAAACACCAAGTGAGGAATTTTAATACTAACGTGTTTGTTCTTTTTGCGAGGTACCAACTTTTATGTCATTGGGTCCTTATTCAGACTCAGGTGGAGAGTGGAACTACTACACCTTTCGTGACGGGAACCACATTCGCTGGATCAATCCTGAAGAAATGGACACTAAACTTAAGAAAATCACCGAGCTGATGGAATGTATGAACCAACGAATGGATCGGCTGGAGATGCAGCCACGACAATCCGATGGAGAACGAAGTAATGGCCGAAACCGTGACGAACCAGACAATCTGAGGAGAGACCGCAACCAGGAGGAAGTCCTAAACAATCCCTTCTATGCAGACGGTTACCGCGATATCAACGAGGCGTTCGTCGTGATCGGGCAGAGCGACGCAGGCCAAACCATGGGTCCAACCGCGGTCGAGAGGAGCAACACCATGGACTATACCCTGCAGCCCGAGACCGTGAACAAGCTGACCCATATCAGGAGCCATACCGCAGACGAGAACTGCACAAACCAGATGCAGCCCGAGGCCGACCTGATAACGAACTTGGCGGGCTGAAGTTGCGAATACCGCCGTTTTACGGAAAGAACGATCCAGATGCTTACCTGGAGTGGGAGAAAAAGATTGAGATCGTGTTTGGTTGCCAGAATTTTACGGAGAAGAAGAAGATCAACCTGGCAGCTACAGAGTTCCACGGCTATGTTGTGGATTGGTGGGATCAGATCGTCACCAACCGGAGACGGAATGGGGATCAACCCATTGAGACATGGGATGAGATGGTGGGTTTAATGCGACGACGGTTTGTTCCGAGCTACTACAACCGGGAACTACACAACAAACTTTGGCGATTGACCCAGGGAACTAAAAACATTGAGGATTATTACCAGGACATGGAGCGGCTGATGCTGAAGGTTGACGTGGAAGAACCAGAAGATGCTACTATGGCGTGGTTCCTCAGCGGTATGAACCGAGACGTGCAGGATCGTATGGAGATGGAGACCTACCGGAGCTTGTCCGATATGTACCATAAGGCCATACTTGTGGAACAGCAGCTGAGGAGGAAAAGCACTGCCCGGTACAGATCCAGCTCACGGCCGACAAACCAAGCCATCCTTCCCGAACCGATGCCAAACCTAAGACCGAAATCTAAGCCGACTTCATCCACAGCCGATTGCAAAGGCAAGACTGAGGCTACACCGGTCAGGAACAGAGACATTGAGTGCTTCAAGTGCAGGGGCAAGGGGTACTGTGCTAACAAGTGTCCGAACCAGCAGGCCATGCTACTTCTTGAATCAGGGGAGATCATCACCGACGATGAAGAGGACACAGGACCGGTCTATGATAACGAGGAGGTACACGCAGCTGAGGGTGAGTTGCTTGTGTCCAGGCGTGTTCTTATTTCCCAAGAACTAGTTAGAGACGAGGAGCAGCAGAAGAACCTGTTCCATACCCGATGCGTGGTCATGGGTAAGGTTTGCAGTTTGGTGATCGATGGTGGGAGTTGTACCAATGTGGCGAGCCAAACCATGGTTGAGAAGCTGGGCCTAGAGACCGTGAAACACCCACAGCCTTACAGTTTGCGTGGCTAAACAATCAAAGGCAACTCAAGGTGACTAAGCAGGTATCGGTTCCTTTTTCCATTGGCCGCTATGAAGACGAAATTCTATGCGACGTGTTGCCTATGGAGGCCAGCCATATTTTGCTTGGTAGACCGTGGCAGTTTGATCACAAGACGGTCCATGACGGCTACACTAACAAGCACACCTTTGAGCATAAAGGCCGGAAGATCACACTTGCTCCTTTGTCACCGCGGGAAGTCTACCTTAATCAGCTCAAGATTGAGCAAAACAGCAAAGGTAAAAACGTACTGAGTGACCCCTCAAACACTTCTTCCACTAAAAATAAGAGTGAGGGAATGAGAAAAACCCAGCAAATGGCCTTTGAGAGTGAACCCGGGAGGTCAAACACTTCTTTATTTGTGAGGCCGAGTGAGATCAAGCATGCTATGCTTATGCAACCTTTTGTCTTACTTGTTTATAAGGAAGCTTTGGCTAGCACTACTGACCCTAAGCCGGCACTCACGAGCAGTATTTCTTCCGTTTTGCAGGACTTTTCCGATGTATTTCCGGAGGATGACGCAGGCGGCTTACCACCGATCTGAGGGATCGAACATCAGATCGATTTCGTGCCTGGTGCCTCACTGCCAAACCGTCCTGCTTACCGAACCAATCCAGTGGAGACTAAGGAGCGCAGCGGCAAGTTGACGAGCTTATGGCCAAGGGTTATATCTGGGAGAGTATGAGCCCCTGTGCTGTACCCGTGTTGCTGGTTCCAAATAATGATAGAACCTGGAGGATGTGCGTGGATTGTAGAGCCATCAACAACATAATAGTTAAGTATCGCCATCCCATTCCGAGGTTAGATGATATGTTAGACAAATTGCATGGGTCTTGCATATTTTCTAAGATTGATTTGAAAAGTGGATATCACCAGATCCGAATGAAGGAAGGTGATGAATGGAAAACGGCTTTTTCAAAACTAAGCACACTCTTTATGAGTGGCTAGTCATGCCCTTTAGTCTTACCAATGCAACTAGTACTTTCATGCGCCTGATGAACCATGTCCTTAGGTCTTTTATAGGTGTTTTCGTTGTAGTTTACTTCGATGATATTTTGATTTATAGCAAGACCTTAGAGGAACACGTTTTGCATTTAAGAAAGGTGTTAGATGTGCTTAGGCAAGAACGGCTGTTTGGAAATTTCAAGAAATGCTCTTTTTGTACGGATAACGTTGTCTTTTTAGGCTTTGTTGTGAGCTCGCAGGGCATTAAGGTCGATGAAGAAAAGATCAAGGCCATTTGGGATTGGCCGAGTCCAAAGACGGTTGGAGAAGTCAGGAGCTTTCACGGACTGGCTGGGTTCTATCGGCGGTTTGTCCAAAATTTCAGTACCATAGCCGCACTATTAACCGAGGTCATCGAAAAGGACGTGGGCTTCAGGTGAGAACAAGCTCAGGAGGACGCCTTCCAGCTTCTAAAACACAAGCTTACTCACGCACCCTTACTTGTCTTACCAGATTTCCTTAAAACCTTTGAAATTGAATGTGATGCATCTGGTGTAGGTATCGGGGCTATTCTGATGCAGGAAATGAAGCCGGTCACGTTCTTTACTGAGAAGCTGGGTGGAGCCGCTCTTAACTACCCAACCTATGACAAGGAGCTCTACACCTTGGTCCGTGCACTCCAAACGTGGCAACATTACCTCTGGCCGAAGGTGTTTGTGATTCACACGGATCACCAATCACTCAAGCATCTTAAGGGCCAGCAGAAGCTGAACAAGAGGCATGCCCGTTGGGTGGAGTTCGTAGAGATGTTTCCGTATGTGATCCAATACAAGCAAGGCAAGGAAAATGCGTGACCGATGCTTTGTCCGAGATACATGCTGATCTCTACCCTGGACGCCAAGGTCCTTGGTTTCGAACTGATTAAGGAAGCTTATGCTTCTGATCCAGATTTCCAGGGAGTTTACGAATCCTGTCTTAAGTTTGCTTTGGGAAAATATTTTTGGAATGATGATTATCTGTTTTATGAGAATCTCCAAGGTAAGTATGCTGTTAGTTCCAGTTTTAATGTTGCTGACCTTATCCCTTTTTTACCAAATGGAGCTGACTTGAGGACAAGTCCTTTTTAAGAGGGGGGGGATGATGCGATCATGGAACCAGAGGCTGAACCGCGGGTCGCAGATCAGGTCATGGAGCAGGAACCGGACGCGGCCTTGGTCATTCCAGACGGGCCAATGACGAGATCACGCACCAGGAGGTTAGCAGGAACCGTTCAGAAGATACTTACCGAGCTCAGGAACCAGAATATGGAACCAGCTACAACCGAAGCTGTGACCCTTCTCATGTACCAGGGTACTTACTGACTTCGACCTGGTATAGTTTTTGGTACTCTTTTTCCTTACATCCAGGTTTGTCCCAATGGGTTTACCGGGTGGGGTTTTAACGAAGTCAAAGGCTATACCACCACACGACCGCGGTTCAGTACGTGCTTTGTTCACGGTCAGAAGCTCAAGGGTCATTTTTGCTGAAGTAGCTCAAGGGTTAGTCAAAGCTAGGCGAAGAGTCAGTCCAATCTTTTAGTCAAACTCATTTATTTTCTTTGTAATTTCCTATGCATGACCCTTGGTCTGATCCACCCCTATATAAGGCGATGAACACTCTCATTTTAGTCATTCACTTTTCTTCATAAAATTTTGAGACTTTTCTCCTTTGTTCTTTTGAGAACTTTGTTGATTCTCAGGTGGTTAGCCTAGAATTATTTTCGGTTTATCAAGTTCAATCCATAGAACTTGACGCAGCCTTCGTCTGCAAAGTTTAAAGTTTTCGTTTGTCGTAATCGAGGCTTAGGGATTTTCGGGAACCTAGTTATCACGCCTTAACATCCTTTTACCAACGAGTTCTTTTATCTTTGTTCTACTCCCTTGTTTCAAGCTGTTCTTCGTGAGTTTGGGCCTAAAGATTTTCGGAAGTCTTCTCTCACGCCTTAGCATCTGCTCCAAGAGTCGTTTGGAGTCAAGGATTTATCAACCCGCCGATCCAAGTGTGTGAAGTCCTTAGGGAGATCGTATCAGAGTGAGCATAAACAACATCCTGATTCAGAAATCTCATGTGTTGAACATCAGTATATCGAACTTGACCAGAAATTCCTAGATTTTGTAATGTTTGATGCATTTACAGCTTGTTTGTCATGATAATGTGTTTGTAATATCTCTATAAACACCTTGTTCATAAAAATCAATACCAAAGCAGCTTGATTTATCCTTTGTCTCGAGAATCTCGTTTTTTGCAGATCATGGATCTCTCTCAAGTTCGACTGATTCGAACCAAGACGAGCCCTCATGCAAAAAATCTCCATTCGCAGGAGACGTATGATGCATTGAACGAGACACAACTGAGTGAAGATGAGCCTATATCCACCTTCATTACCGCACAAAGAAGAATCTTTTCAGGGAAGATTGAGCAGACCTCCACTCAGCTATCTTTCCCAAGAAGAGTCAAGCCTTCCTATAAGCCGAAAGTGAAGTTTGTTGGTAAAGCCATTGACCCAGACATCGATTACTTGGCACAGCTTGAGAAGCTGAAGATCAAGCCAACTCCAGCAATTGGCTACTCAACTCTTGAGATGATTGGAATCAGAGAAGATGTGATATGGTATCTTGATAGGCTTGGATTGAGATCATTCATGGAGTAGAATTTTCAGACCTATGAGAACCACACTAAGGAGTTCCTTGCATCAGCAACTTTGAGCTACAAGAAGAGAGCTACTCCTAGAGCTCTAGATGGCACACTCTCCTTCTCTATTGGAGGTCATCCTTACTCTCTTACCATCTTAGAGATATGTGATGCTTTGAAGTTGCCTTATTGTGATGAGATTGCATTGGAGAAGGATCTAGATGAGGATCTTTGGAAGCTAATGGGTTATGGAGTTTTATGATAAAGGAAGGTCCAAGGCATCATTAATCTCTCATCCTGCTGTTCGCTATGTTCATAAGCTACTAGCACATACTGTGTTTTCACGAGCCAATCAAGCGAATGTTCTTAAGCCAGAGTTGGTGACACTACAGCTACCATTCGCAGATCACCCCAGGTTTCCTTGCTTTGCTTGTATCATTGCAAGGAACCTAGTGAAAGTTAAGCATGAGATGCTTACATCTGATTGTCAAGACTAGTCACCAGCTTTGGGAGCATCATCATTTCGCTTATGATAGCAGCAGGAGTTGATTTTTCAGCTGAGACACCTCTTAGAGAGGATTGGTTTGATCTTTCTCAGTTCTCTAGAGACAGGACTATCACCAGTGCCAAGATGGACCCAATTGGATTTGCTTACAAGTTTTCCACCAGTTCCACCGAGTACAGGGTACTACTACCATCGGATTCAATGCCCCGTCTCCGAGATGGTTCAGACCCAGGATGGAAACCAAAGACTAGCGACTTCCTACCATCTTTGCCACTCTTACCTCTGACCATGAAGCAATTTCTGGCTGCAGAAGCCAAGAGAGAGGTAGCTGCAAACAGCAGGAGACTTCAGCCTGCACCATCTTCATTCAGAGCCAGTTCTTCTCATTTCAGAGCATCCACTAGGAGTGATGCAGACTTTGCAGCTTTGAAGAAGAAGCTTGACCAGCAAGAGAAGATCAACAGGAGCATGAAGAGACTACTGAAGAGCCGTCGGTCTGATGAGTCCTCATCTACAAAGACAAATGACAGCCATGAGACATAGGCGCCTAACCATCACCACCTCATACCCACGTATCTATCACCATTTTCTTTTCTTTTATTTTTGACTCTTTTGCTTTCATTTCACCATTTTCTCACCAACTTTTTCACATTGGGGACAGTGTGATTTTAGTCTGGGAGAGGATGTCTATCCGTACTAATATATTTTTCTTTGTTTTTTTATCTTTTTCTGCAATTTTTAAAATTTTCAATGCTTATTAAAAGACCTTGAGTATTTTTCAGGAGTTTTGACACAAAACTATGATGAGTAAGACCTATGTGCTTCTAGACTTTTCGTGCTTCCTAAGACTCTACATCCAAAGGCGGTTTCCTCTTTCAAAAAAAAACGAAAAAAGAGAAAAAGAATGAAAGGAAAGGAAACTAAAAGCCTAAAGAGTATAGGGTAGCCGAAATTATTTGAAGCAAAAGGCTGCAAGTATTCATTTGTGAGCATTGGTTTTAAGATCTGGACAAAAACCTAAGTCTGGGGGAGTTATGAGGAGAACCTGAAGAAGAGAGATCAAGAATCTTAAAGCAAGCAGAATGTGACTGGAAACTGTGGATATCAACAGCTCCACCCTCTCTTGCTGTTTTGCATAATGTCTTGTCTCTCCAGAAAAAGTAACTATAAACACTAAAAGCCTCACCTTCGAAACAGCCATTTTGAATACCTAGCCTTGATTGCATTGCTAAACTCCTTTTGATGAGAACCACTAGAACTTATAAATGAATGTTAAGAGCTAGTTGACTGAAGGATAGGTTTAAGTGTGTAGACTTTCGCATGACGGATCAACGGACTAGTTATGCTTGTGCTTTGGTGAGAATTTCCTAAACTATCTTTGACTTGAGCATAATGACTAACTCCAGTATAGAAGCATGGTCTCTGAGATTTTTTTAGTTCCTGCAACTTTCAAACCTCTTTTCCAGGTTCAGATCTTTGGTTTTGTTTGAGGACAAACAAAGGTTTAAGTCTGGGGGAGTTGATAACACCTGATTGTGACCATTTTTATGGATCACTTTCAATATCTTATTCAGGTGTTTTTATTCAGTTTTAAAGGGTTTATAAGTGTTTTCCATGTTTTTTAGTTTTAAAAGACTTTTCAGGAAACTTGGGACTTTGGAGTGCATTTGGAGCAAAAGTACATTTTTGATAAATTCAGGCCGTCAGAAGTTTGGCAATCAATGAAGACCTGCTCACCGTCTGATCATCCCCAAATTTGGAGACATTATATAGGAGACAACCAGATTTCTAACACACTTGGAATCAAAGCAATCCAACGGTTAGATCTCAAGATATCATCAATGCACTAAGGGCCGATCAACACAAGCCCAGTCAAGCACAAGTGCTTTCACCCGCGGCCAGCCTTCTTCCCACCGCGGCTCAAGAGGTTTCACCCCTGGTGGACCTATGTCCGAACCTCAGGAGCCCAACTCAGGCCCAAGACACTTCCTGCACCCGTTTTACAAGCCCTAGATGCCTAAGACTTGGAGAAACACTATAAATACTCATTTTTAGGTCTTTTGTAAGAGAGCCTCTTTCTTCTCTTTGAGAGAGAACTCATCTGTAGTTTTAGGTTTTATTTTTATGCAATTGTAGAAGCTCTCCATCGCCATACTGTCTTCAATAAGAGAAGTTTTTCTGCAACTTTATTCTTTTACTTTTCTTCTTCTTAGTTCTAAATCGATGATGATGTCTACCTCAGCGATGTCTGAGTAGTCACCTAGTTTATTGAAAGGGTAATCCAAAGGGACCCCATGTTCGAATGACATCTAGGTTTTTAGGAAAAAAGAATTTTGATTTTTAAGATGATTCTCCCATTCATCCAAATCTCAAAGCGGTAATTCTGGATCGATCACCCAGAATCCGATCCTAGGTTTAATCCGAGCCACGAGAGTGTTGTATATGGGTTGTCTGAACTGGATCTTATGGGCGTCCCCGTCGTAGGAGACGAAAGCTACCTACGGAGGATACGTAAGCAGAGATGGATTCTGATCTACAAAGCATGATCTTGTTCTGGCATGAGAGCGAGAGTTAATTGCCATGAACAAGTGATTAGATGATTAGGGTGACGATAGTTGGCTAAACTTACATGTGTCTATCCTAGTTTCAGAGTCATAGAAAATCCTTGCCTAAATTCCTTGAGTTTATAACATGAACCCTAAAGATGAACCTTGAACCCAGCGTTTTTTCCTTACTGTTTTTCAACCGATTTTTACTTAAAGCACTTTTTAATTCTTTGCATAATTAGATTTAGTGACAAACCAAAACCCCTTTTTATTAGATTAGGTTTACGATTGTTTTTAGCATCAGTTAGAAGTCCTCAACACACAGATCTCTGTGGATTTGATCCCTAAGTACCACTGCGTTTGCTGTGCACTTGCAGCTTGTCTAGGGTAAACCTTGTGTTGCCCACTGCACTCACATCAGTTTGCTTGAGTTGTAACCCCACGACCTCGTACGTTGGAAACCGCTGGAGAACATCTGCCACCACCTCTATTCTGCGATTTATCAGGCCACCATTCCTGATATCCAATCACCTTAAAACATGAGTTAGCCTCATGGCCTGACTTGCCACACGCCGTACAAAGTCGGGTTGGATCGTGATTGCTAGATCGACCCCTAGAACCATCAGATCCTATATTGCGAGTCCAAACTGGCGCTGATTCTCGAGGAACAGGTGAGGCTTGAGCATAGACACCAATCACAGCAACATTCATAGTTTCATTCATACGGACCGTCTCGTTTTGCAGAATAGTTTGATAAACTGTATCAAGGTCAGGAAGAGGTGTCATGGCGCACATTTGAGATCAGATAACACCATGAATTGAGTCATCGAGGCCAGAAAGAAAATCATGAACTCAAAGAGTTTCTTTCTCCTTATCGTGAGCAGCGTTGAGGTCGCAACCACACTTTCCACACGTACATCTCTTTGAGTTCATGCACTCATCAATTGCATCCCAAAGTTTGGTTAAACAACCAAAGTAATCATTTACCAAAGTGTCATTCTGCTCACATGTATCCAATGAATTCCAATGCCGTTGTAAATGAGCACCACTTTTCATGGAATGAGGATATTTCAGGCATGGCTATGTATTTAGGCGGCCACAGAAGAAAACCACGGGAGAACTTAGGCGTGGTACTGAAAGAATTCCCAAGTGCAAACCCCAAAAGGGGTGCCACAGTATGATGCCATGCCAAGAATCAAGCCGTGGCAAGATGGGGTTTAAAAAAAAAGCAATTCAAACAGCACTTGCCACAGTTTAGGTGCCATGGCACGATTTTAGGTGTGGCAATATGTTTTTAGCTGGGAAATTCATTCGGTGAAGGCCACGGGAGGAGTGCCACGGGTGTATCTGAGGCGTGGCAAGCTTGAGAAATGGAGCAAACTTGTTCGGAGGTTGCCACAAGTGCTTACCCAGGCAAGGTACTTAGGCATGGCATGGTTGAAGAAATGGGTAAAAGCCCAGAATTTGGTGCCACGGCAAGCGGCCACGAGTGGATTTTGGTGTGGCAAGGAGTGGAGAAATGTTTACTAGTCAAAGAATATCTATTTCGCAATGGTCCAAAGGCTGTACCACGCGACTTTGTCTCCTCCAAAACCCAAGTTGCCTTTCTAAACTCCATTCTTGCTTTTTGTTTCACCATAACTCTTTCAATACTTGGCCAAATCCTGTGATTCAATGTGCATTAAGCTCGTTTCATTTCTGTTAATCTCATTCCCATACCGCATTTAGCTCGAAGCATCTAAATCCCAAGGTATTGCATCTGTTAAAACTCATATTTTTCCAAGATTTTAATGGTGATTCTAGAAGTTGATATCTGTAGAATCTATTTTAATAGGTTGTTAGATGCCTTGGGATTCATTTTAATTTGCTACGCAGGTAGATTAAACAGCAGTCTTGGATTCTTGCTTGGAAAAAATTGTGTTCTTGAACAATTGCCATTTTTGAACCAAATTTGGAGAAAATCGAATTTCTATGAGTTTCTTGAATTTTGATGGATTTTTGCTAGACATCTAGGTGTTTGGCATTGTTTAAACTTGTCTGATGATTCATGATTCAAGAAACCAAGTGGCTGCATGAATTTTAGAAAATTGATTTTTGCAAATTGGCATTGTTCAAAGTCTCTTTTTACTCACTTGCTTCTAAGTGTTGTAGGATGACTGAAGGAACAACTTCTATTGCAAGAGGGAATAGGAACCAGGCTGCTGGAGAGGGTGCATCAGCACCAGCATCAAACAGAGCTTTTGGAGCAAGAAATAGCACAAGAAAGACCAACAAGAAAAACAACACGGAGCCAGCAGCTAAAAAGAATTCCAAGGGCAATGAGAAAGCACTTGTTGGCACTTCCACCTCAAGGAAAAATGAGAGAGCACTTGTTGTGGCATCTGGCTCCAAGAGAAAAGGCAAGGAAAAGGTTGTTGATGCTGATGATGAGGACACTGACAGTGATGAAGAGGTTGCTGTAACTGTTCAAGCAGCTAAGAAAGCCAAGAAACCTGAGAAACCTGAAATTTTGGAGCCCACTACTGCTGATTATCTGAGCCAGTTCAGGAGAGAAAAGGTGATGCAAGCAAAATTTACTGATATGAAGTTGTTGGAGATGGGGATCCATGGAGAAGTGAAGCTTCTTTTTAACAACATGGGTCTTGGAGAGATGTGAGGAGAGTCAAGGTCACTGGTCTTGGGCACATGGAGTTTGCCATCAAGGGAAAAGACTATCATGTAACCTTTAGAGAACTTGATGAGATCTTTGGCTTCACAAGAGTGAAAGAAGAAGAGACTAATAAGTTTGTCTATCCTGATCATGAGATTGATGGCTTGTGGGACACCATTGCCTTTGGAGTTTTCAGAGGTGGAAGATGCAAAAGCTCTTGGATCAGGAACCCAGCAGTTCGATATGCACACAAGGCTTTGTGCCATATGTTTTTCACCAACTGGGGTTATTCACCTAGCCGACATGGAGCCCTTGGGTTTGGGTTTAAAACCACTTATCAGTCACCTTAAGAACAAAAGAGAGTTTTTGGGTTCTCACTACACTCCTCCTATTGCTGCTTTCTTAGCACTTCAGATGTTGTTTACAAAGACTGTGCTTGGTGTGAAGGATAAAAACTCTCAAAGTTGCAAAATGGTTGGTTGGTCACCAAGATCCTGAAAGCAAGAGGATTTGTTTTTGAGGACAATGAGGCTAAAACTTGCTTGATAGATGAGGCTCTTCTCAACAAGAACAGTTTTTTAGAAGGGAGACTTGGTGGGAAATTTGCTTACAACTTCAAGCTCCTCCAAGATGAACTTGTGAAAGTGATCTTTCCTGAACCATCCCTCACCACTCAATTTTTCTCCACCTCAAACCCCTCATACTATATGGGGTCAGACATGTCCAACTAGCTACCACTCCAACCCTAAGTGCAACCCTAAACCAAAAAAATCAAAAAAATTTGAAAGAATTTCACAAAAATGTTCATTTAGTTGCATTCACATTTTAGGATTGAGCCTAAATTGCTTTTCATATATGTGCAAAGGGAGTAATGATAGATTTTTCCTTAAGAGAGCATCATTTTGAGAGTTTGATTCATTGCCCTAGAAAAGTGGAACTTAAATTTGAAATGCAATTATCATGTGGTGCATATTTGAATGAACTTGTGGATAGCATATAGATATTTGAGCTAGATGATAGACAAGACTTTTGAGGGTCTCAGGGCTATCAATCCCCTTATCAAAGTAGCACAAAAGAGGTTATCAATCCAAGAATGTGGTGGTAGACACTAAGCTATGTGATCAGTTTCTCAATTCAAGTAAACAAGTGAGATTTTGATTGATTAATGACAACTAAAAACATAAAACAAGATTAATAAAAGAATTGATCAAAAAAGAACTAAGCAATGACAAGTGATGTGAATATGAAATGATGATGAGAAAGGTCTTAGACATGATAGTGGATTAGGGTGCCTTTAGTGATAAACTAATGAGCTAATGAACTATATAATCAAGCAAACCATTCAACTTAAACATCATTAATTAAGTTAATCCTCTCATGAAGGTATCAACTTCTATGCCAAAACAGTTTCTAACCTAATCATCATTAGTGAAACATGAATTAACAAGCATTAAGAATCAGTTTAATCTGTCATTTAAGCATATAAACAATCATTCCCATGATGAATAACACTTAAACCTCTAACAACCTTGTTTCAGACATTTTATCAAACACTTTTGGTGCATGAAATGTCCAGAATCTAGACCACATATGATTTGTATGGATCTAGCACTAAGAACAGGTTGTAGAGAATGGAGTATGCATGATCTAACCCCTAAGCTCCCTAATCTACCACTTAAGCACCCTAATCTACATATCTAAGACCTTAATATGGAGATTACTCACTAATCATGATCAACACACTAGATTCTTTGCAAGATGGGTTGTTAATCATGATTAGAAGTGTGATTTGATGATGAGAAATGATAGACAAGATGGAAAACACTCTTCAAATCGATATTAAACTCAAAACAAGGTCTTAAACAATGGTTCTTTCACCAAAAAGGAAAATGAGACTAAGGATAAGATAAGAGTTCTCTCCAAATTAGGTCTAAAAAGTATTTATAGTAGCCTTGGACGAACCGGGTCAGCCCGGAACAAACCGGGTACTGACCCGACTTTGGTGGGTAAAGAAGAAGTTTGCCACGGTCTAGCAGGTTTTGGTCAAGCCGAGGCAAGTGACCGTGTCAAGTCCTGTGTCTCTTGTTCTTGGATGAATCATGGTGCCACGGGCTCCCTCTGGTCGTGATGCATGGCCGTGTCAAACGCCGAAGGGACGTATAAATTTGCCACGGCCAAGTCTAAAACCGTGGCGTGGAGACCGTGTCAAATGCCGAGAGATTGCATCAAGTGCCACAGCCAAGTCTAAAGTCGTGATGCGTGGCCGTGTCAAGTCTCGAATGTCTGAAGGATCACAAGTGCTGTCTTGCCATGGTCAAGTGTAGACCGTGGCATTACCCTGGGCAATTTCCGAATGCAAGTAAAATCCTTCCGCGGCCAAGTGTTACCTTGCCACGGTCAAGTGTAGATCATGGTGTGAAGACCGTGTCAAACCCCGAAGAACAGCAATCAAGGGCCACGGTCAGAAGTGGACCGTGGCATTCCACCGTGCCATCTTTCCCTTAGCATAATTTCAAGGTCTTAATAAAGGTTATCAATCTCGCAGCGTTCAGGGCTCCTCGGACCACTTCACATTCAGGGAAGCGTAACTTCTAGGGTACTGGTTCGAATGGTGTGATTCCAGTTTCAGTGGATAGAAGACTCAGACATCTTCAACGTTTGTGAAGGAATCTTCGGTGCTTGGGAAGTGGAAGGTTTTCTGGAGGGCTCATCTTTGCAGTGCATCGACACGATCAGAAAGAGGCTTCTAGACATGTGTCCATTCCGGAAACGTTATCTTCTTGCTCATAGCTCCGAATTGAATGATCTCAGACGTTCTGGAAAGACGACTCAAATATCACGGATTCTGATGAAGGCGCTGTAAACTGAATCGGTCTGGAAGTGCACCATCCTTCGCATTCTTCGGAGCTCATCGGGTCGGTCCAAAACGGCAGCGAGACAGGAGTTCCTTCCGAGGAGCTTAACTCTCTGCTCAAGCCTCCAAATCCTGTGATTCCGCCTGCTCTGGAACCATGATCCAATCTGATCCAAATTTGATGAAGCACCCGACAGCTGAATCGGACCGGAAGATTCCCCGGACAGGCGATTTCGGAAATGTCTTTGCACCCAGGAATTTGGGCCGAGAAACTTAACCAGCCGGTACGCGTTTTGGCCGAGGAATACACCTGCGGTACATGCAAATTGCCGAGAAAAAGCTTCCTGCGGTACGTGAGAATGGCCGAGAACCTCCAGAAACCCATTTTCACCATCTTTCAAGCCCTGATCACCGTTTCTCTTCCTGGATTCACCTTTTCAACTCCAAATAGCTCCAAATACACCTGATAAACACTCAAAACATGCAAAGACTCATTGGGACCTAATGCAACTCTTAAGTCCTAAAACAAACCCTAAGGACCTAAAATGCATGAAATAAGATATGATTTGGAACGAAATATACAACCTAAATGATGCAAATTATGAACATATCAACTCCCCCACTCTTGTCCTTTTGCTTGTCCACAAGCAAAAACAGCAAATGAGAGAAAGAGGTTGGATGCATTGGGAGTTCATATTCCTTAATGAGAGAGTGTATCACTAAAAGAATTCAAGGCTCACTGTCCTAGTTGCTAATTCTAAGATGCATTGCAAACAAGATTACTCTCAAAACTTTAGCCATACTTATCAATGAATGAATCAAGCTCAAGCTTAAGTTTTTCACAAACAGCCATAGTTCCAACCTTTTGACATTCATTAAAGCTCATGTGAATCATGCTTATGCAAATCATGTGAACTCACTTGTCTTGGGACAGGGTTATGAGACAAAGATGATCTCATTTAATGTTTTGGCTTCCATTCAGCTCAAGGGATCACTCAAGAGGGAATAAACTTTAACAGAATGCTAAGGGTAAAAGGCAACTGGTGCATACAAGAGCAGAATCCCATCTATCCAATGCCCCAAATTGGTCTTTCACCTTAACTCTACTCCCATGAAGATCACATCCTAGCTACTCCTCTCTTAAGACATTCATTGCCTTATCAACCCTCTCCTCACTTCACTCTCATTCATTTTTCTCACCAGGGGATTCATCTTTTCAACCTTAAACTCAGGTTTTGGGGTCTGAATATTCCACTTAGCTCTTTCTCATACAACACTTTCTAGCCTCTTTTCTTTTCTTTTTAAACACTTGAGCCTTTTTGGCTTCTTTTCTTTTCTTTTTACTTAGAGGCTAGACTTTCTTTTTCAAAACACAAGAGCTTTTCTTTCTTTACACAGCAGACCCCAAACCTCTTTATTTTCTTTCCAACCCCTGGTTTTCATCTCAAACTTCCTCTTTTCCACTCAGTGTTTCTCAATAACTCTTCCTAGCCTACTCTAGACTCATGATGCTGAGCTAGATCTACATGAGACTCTACTCTTGTCGCCCTAAACCCAACACTTTCTGTCAAGTTTATTCAGAAAAAGGCCTCACATCTCTCACTATAGTGTTTCAGGCTTCAAGGAAGGTTTGGTTAAAGGCAGGGAACTGTCTCAAAGTGAGAGAACAACTATTTGAGCTAGCAAAGAGTGGTAAAAGGGATAAGAGAGCTCAAATATTTTAAGGGTACCCATGAGTTCACAATGACATGCACAAGCAATGATAATTAGATTGTCAAATAAAGGTTCTCACTTAGATAAGGCTGGACTAATCAAAACTTGATTCAATCAGCAAGTTTAAAGCATGGATCAGTCTTGTTTTCTTTCTTGTTTACATGCAGCAAAGAACTAGAAACTAGGGCAGTGAACCGAATTCTTAAAGTGATATTCTCTCAAGGAAAAACCTATCACTACTCCCTTGCATTGATGCAGCCTACATGAATATGCAACTAGACTCAATCCTAAAAATGAGAATGCAACTACATGATCATTTTTTTGTGAAAATTTTTCAGATTTTTCAATTTTTTTTTGTTTTTTATATGCACTTAGATGAAACTATATGAATGCATGCAAGAATGTGACTCAAGACTCAAAGTGTAAAATAAGAACAGAGAAAACATGATTAGTAAAAGATGAAACTCCTCCCCCACACTTAAATAACACAGTCCCTTGTGTTATAAAAGCATGAGAAAGGAGTTAAAGCAAAGCAAACAAGTAAAATGCAAAGAGTAAAAGAAGATCTACATGCATATGTACAGAGTTTGGAGTGTTTACCTCAATCGCTGAGGTCTGATCCCAGGTAGTGGGATGTGTTGGAGGTAGAACATGATGGAGTTGAGTATCTAGGTAGGCTGCTCTCAGGTGAGTCTGGTAGGAACGTTGTGGCCGGGTTGACCCAGTCTTCTTTTCCTGGTGGGAACACAAGGTCATGAGCGGCTGAGCTTTCTCCCACCTCTTCTCTTGTATCTTGTTTGGGTAAGGCAGCTGGAGCTGTGAGTTTCTTCACCTTCTTCTTTAGTTGCCTAACACAGTCAACGAGCTTGTGGATCGTTTTTTCTTGCCATTTGCACCATTTCTGAAGGCTGTTAACTCGTGAATACAGCTTGCTGGTTGATAATCAGGTTCACCCCAAAAATAAGGATCAAAATGGTACCGGCCTGCTCCCATCCTTCTGTCAAGATCTCTTGGCTCCTCATTCTCACAACCGGCGGTCCTAGTTGTGATCTGCTCTTCAACTGGCTCTTTACCCTTGGAACAAGCAGTCCTCTGGCAATTGCGAATTGGAGGGTTAATGGCTGGGTTTTAGAGCTGATCCTTTAGAACAATAAAGGAGACATTGTGCCTTTCTGTGAGAGTGGTGATGGCTGGGTGTGGCAACAGAACTTGAACCTTCTCATTTTGTAAGAGCTTGAAGGTGTACAAGAAGTTTTCACCATTGCTTTCTGTTAAGAACCCAACCTTGGTGAGGGTAGCTTCATCAATCAACTCAGGCTTGACCTCAACATCATCAAAGACAAAACCTCTTGCTTTCAAAATCTTTGTAACTAGCCATCCATTGTGCAACTTAGTGAGCTTCTGACTTTTACCCTCACTCCAAGCAATGTCTTTGTATATCAGCATATGGCGTGCCAAGAATGCACCACCAGATGGGATGTAGTGTGGGAGGCGAAATTCTCTCTTGCTCTTCAAGTGACTGATGAGAGGATGTAGACCCATACCCAATAGTTCCATGTCAGCTAGATGCAACCACACCATCATTGTGCTTGGTAAAGAACATTTGGCAAAGCACTTTGTGAGCATAGCGGATGGCTGGGTTTCTTATCCACGAACTCTTACATCTTCCTCCTCTGAAGCTCCCAAAAGCAATAGTATCCCACAGGTCAGTAATCATGTGATCAGGGTATGTGAACTTCAATGTTTCATCCTGTGCAGGTCTTGGAAAGGCAAAGATCTCATCTAGTTCCTTGAAGCTTACATGGAATTGTGTACCATTGATTGTGAACTCTATGTCCCCAAGACCATTTCCCTCCATGATCCTCTGATCTCTTGGGCCATATCCACAAACTTCAAGGGATGCAAGGAACTCTTGTGTAACTCCATCATGAGCCACATCTTTCATCTCAAAGAATCCACCAAATCCCATGTTTTTAAAAATGAGCTGAACCTCTTCAAGAAGCCCCATCTTTTTCAGCAGCTCCATATCAGGGAACTTGGTTTGCAGCACCTTTACATCCTTGAACATAGCAAAGTAGTCATCAAAAGTTGGTTCTTTGTCCTCGGGTTCTGGTTTTGTCTTTGCTTTCTTAACCGGCTGCAATGCTACTTCAGGATCACTCTCTGTTTCTTCCTCATCCTCAGCCACAACCACCTCTTTTCCTTTCCTTTGAACAGCTACAACCAGCGCCAGTTCTTTACCAGGATTCTTTGAAGTAGAAGCTTTGGTTTTCTTTGGTGCAGCCACATTCTTTGCTTTCTTCTCAGCTGGATTCTTTGGCTTTCTCTATTTCTTCTGTTTCTTGAAAACTTTATGCCCAAAAGGTATAATCTGATCCTCTGAAGCCCCAGCTTTCTCTTTTTTGATTTCTCCATGGCCGCTGTTCTTTTTGTTCCTCCCATCCTGCATTTTCTCAAACAGCTGTGAGACCAAAGCAAGAAAACAACAAAAGTTTTCCAAAAATTCACCAAGTTCAGGGGTGGTACAGATCGATTTCACTAGAAGAGAATGTGTCTTAAGCTGGTTAAAAACTCAATAAACTCAAAGCAATGGCAAGAAGCAATGCACACAAAGAGTTCAGCTTGAGACACAATTTCTAAAAAAAATCGAAATACTTGATGAATTTAAAGAATTTTCCCAAAAATTCCAAGAACAGGTCATTCTCAAGCAAGATCCATGCATTTCCTATCCATTCTACTTGCACAACATTCACAAAATTATTCCAAGGTATCAAGAGGCCTATTAAAATCGATTCCATGTGTTTCTTGTTCATGAACAGTACATTAAGACATGGAAAAGGTGAGTTTTAACAGACTAAAATACCTTGGAATCTTCAAGTTTCGAGTAAAAAACGAATGTGCAGCAAGAAACTAGACAGGATTACGAGTTCAATGCAGTTGGAATTCCTCAATTTGGTTCAAGAACGAGAGAGATATGAGTGTTTAAAGTTCAAGAAATGGAGAGAATGATGCAAACTCGTGTGAGGAAGAAGACCAGGTGGGGAACAACTGTAAAGGGCACGTCTTTGACCGGTCAACGTCCGTACGGTCAAGACTTTTTAAAAATTTTGCCGCGCCTTCGTTAACCGCGGCACGTGACCGTGTCAAACGCCGAAGGTTTGTGCTTTCTCTGCCGCGGCCTGGAGCGTCCCGTGTCATCTGATTGTGGCAATCCCCGAACGATTGCTTCTTTTCCAACATGTGCCACGGCCAAGTCTTCTCCCTGTGGCAAACTCACCGTGGCAAGCACCGAACCTTGGTCATTCATTGTTTTTCCTTGCCACGGTCATGTCTTCTTCCCGTGTCTCTTGGCCGTGTCAAAACCCGATCCTAGGTCCATTCTTCTTTGCTTTGCCACGGCCGGCTGCAGTCCCGTGTCCATTAACCGTGGCAAGCCCCAAATGGTTGCTTCTTTTGCCACGGCCACACCTAGGACTGTGATTCTTCTCTCGTGGCTTAGCTAAAAAGCTTACCACGCCTTGTTATCTGACCGTGGCCAGTGACCATGCTCAAAACCGAGCATAAGCTTTTGCCCACTCCTTCATTCCTTTTCATCTTTCATTTACTTCCCAAGGGTTCAAACTCAGACCTGTAACCTGTAGACACTAAACAAACCCATCAAAACATCCTAAAACATAAAAAAGAAAGAAATCAAAAGATTAAAAGCATATTTACAAAAGATAAGCTTGGGGTGTCACCCAAGAGCACTTTGTTTAAAGTCTCTAAGTTTGACTTTGGAAACCTGTTTAACAGGCTGGTGGTGGATCAAGAAGGGGAACTGATGTAGCTTCCTCCTTCCTTTGTGAGACCAGGTAGTGCTTGATTCTTTGGCCATTTACCACAAATTCATGACCATTCTTGCCTTCTAACACAACAGCTCCATATGGCCTGACCTCAAGAACCTTAAAGGGACCAGACCATCTAGACTTAAGTTTTCCAGGAAACAACTTAAGCCTAGAGTTGAACAGCAACACCAGATCACCATCCTTGAACTCCCTTTTCAGAATCTTTTGATCATGCAGAGCCTTGGTCTTTTTTTTATAAATCTTGGAGCTCTCAAAAGCCCCAAGTCTAATCTCTTCAAGTTCATGGAGTTGAATGACCCTTTTCTCTTGAGCTGTCTTGATATCAAAGTTTAGCAACTTCACAGCCCACAAAGCCTTGTACTCCAGCTCAACAGGAAGGTGGCAGCTCTTCCCATATAGCAGATTGAAAGGTGATGTCCCAATTGGAGTTTTAAAGGCAGTTCTATAAGCCCACAATGCATCATCTAGCCTTTTGCTCCAATCTTTTCTGCTTGAGCTAACAGTCCTCTCAAGAATGGCCTTAATCTGCTATTAGATACTTCAACCTGGCCACTTGTTTGAGGATGATAAGGAGTAGCTACCTTGTGTTTCACTCCATGCTTTCTCAGCAATCCCTCCAAGGTCTTGTTCACAAAATGAGATCGTCCATCATAAATGATAACCCTTGGTACTCCAAATCTTGGGAAGATAGTGGTCTTGAACAACTTCACTACTACCTTGGAATCATTGGTAGGGGAAGCAATAGCCTCAACCCACTTGGACACATAGTCCACAGCAACTAGTATGTACTGATTCCCATAAGATGAAATGAAAGGCCCCATGAAGTCAACTCCCCAGCAATCAAAGATTTCAACTTCTAGATTTGGATTTTGAGGCATCTCACTCCTCTTTGATATGTTCCCATGGCTCTGACAGGCATCACATGCTGAAACAACTAGCTGAGCATCTTTGAACATTGTGGGTCACCAAAACCCACTCTGAAGAACCTTGGCCACAGTCTTTAATGCTCCCATGTGACCCCCAAAAGCTGAACCATGACACTCTTACAACACAGGTTGCATCTCCTCCTCAGCAAGACACCTTCTATACAGTTGATCTTTGTTCAGGACATACAAGTAGGGCTCATCCCAATGGTATCTTTGGACATCTCTGAAGAACTTCTTCCTGTGGTAAGCATCAAGTTCAGGTGGTTCCACTCCACAAGCAAGAAAGTTCACAATATCAGCAAACCAGGACATCCTCTTCTCTTGGATGCTATCCACTTCTTCAAACTCCAAATAAGAGTGGAGCACCATCAGTGATTCCTCAGGAAGACTGTCATTAAGAGGGACTTCAGAGTCTATTCTCAACCTAGAGAGATGGTCTGCAGCTCCATTCTCTATACCCTTTTTGTCCTGTACTTCCATATCAAACTCCTGAAGTAGAAGAACCCATCTCAATAGTCTTGGCTTAGCATCTTTCTTGGTCATCAGATACCTGAGGGCTGCATGATCAGTATATACAATGACTTTTGATCCCACCAGGTAGCTTCTGAATTTATCAAAAGCAAAGACTATTGCCAGCATTTCCTTCTCAGTGGTAGCATATTTCTCTTGGGCAGAGTCAAGGGTTCTACTAGCATAGTAGATGACATGAAGCTTCTTATCCTTCCTCTGGCCAAGTACAGCCCCAACTGAAAAATCAGATGCATCTGTCATAACCTCAAAAGGAAGGGACCAGTCTAGAGCCTGGACTATTGGTGAACTGACTAATGCATCCTTGATCATCTTGAAGGCCTCTTCACACTCAGCATCAAAGATAAAATCAACTTCTTTACACAACAGCCTTGTCAAGGGCCTGGCTATTCTTGAGAAGTCTTTGATAAATCTTCTGTAAAACCCTGCATGCCCAAGGAAGCTCCTTATCCCTTTGACTGAAGTGGGAGTTTACAGATTCACCATCACTTCCACCTTTGCTCTGTCAACCTCTATGCCCTTCTCAGATATCTTATGCCCAAGTATTATTCCTTCCTGCACCATGAAGTGGAATTTCTCCCAACTCAACACCAAGTTATGCTGCTCACATCTCTCCAAGACCTGTGACAAATTACAGAGACAATCCGAGAAGGAGGAGCCATAGACACTAAAATCATCCATGAACACCTCCACCTTCTCTTCAATTATGTCAGAGAATATATGCATCATGCAACGTTGAAATGTGGCAGGGGCATTACAGACACCAAAAGGCATGCGCCTGTATGCAAATGTGCCATAAGGGCATGTAAATGTTGTTTTCTCTTGGTCTCTTGGATCTATGGGGATTTGAAAGAATCCAGAGTACCCATCGAGAAAACAAAAGAGGGTGGTTTGCAAGCCTCTCTAGCATCTGATCAATGAAAGGTAAAGGAAAATGATCCTTTCTAGAGGCTGCATTGAGCTTTCTATAGTCTATACACATTCTGTGTCCTGTTACAATCCTAGTAGCTATCAGCTCATCCTTCTCGTTTTTGACCACTGTGATCCCACCCTTCTTGGGCACAACATGAACAGGAGCTACCCATCTTGAGTCAGAGATTGGGTAAATTATCCCTGCCTCAAGAAGCTTGAGTATCTCCTTCTTAACCACCTCCTTAAGGTTTGGGTTAAGACGTCGTTGATGCTCAATAAAGGAAATAGATTGGTCCTCTAGGTGTATCCTGTGGGTGCAAATGTCAGGAGAGATCCCTCTAATATCAGCCAAAGAGTATCCTATGGCTCTCCTGAACTTTCTTATCTCACTAAGCAATGCACTCTCTTGATGCTCTAATTAGCTATCATTGATGATTACTGGATATGTGGAGTTTAAGCCCAAGAATGCATACCTGAGCCCTGTTGGTAGAAGCTTGAGCTCAACAGGGGGTGCATCAGCCTCATTCCAATCCTTGTCCAAGCTGCATTGGCTAATATCTGCTCCTTTGATAGCCAAGACCTCAGACCCACTTTGTTCCAGATCTAAAAACCTTGTCTCAGGACCAAGTTCTCTAGCATTGTCCAAATACAATTTGTACCCCTCACTTTCTTCTGCTAAGAGCCCATTGTCTCCTTGTTCTTGAGTTAGAGTAGCTTGAAGAAGATCCTCAGTGTTCAGCTCCTCAAGCAACTCATCAGCCAACTGATCCATTGTCTCCACATAGAAGCATTGACCTTCAATGGTGGGTTTCTTCATCATCTCATTCACATCAAACTTGAGCTTCTCAGACCCAAGTTGAAGCTCTATTATCCCACCTCTCACGTCAATAATAGCTCCTGCAGTGGCCAAGAATGGCCTGCCCAAGATAAGAGGATCAACTGGTTCCTCATCCATTTCCAGCACAACAAAATCAGTTGGAACCTCAAAACCACCTATCTTGACAGGTAGATCTTCCAACATACCAACAGGCAATCTAACTGATCTATCTGCAAGGATAAGAGAGATCCTTGCAGGTTTGAAAACTCTAAAGCCCAGCTTCTTTGCTATGGAGAATGGCATCAAACTGACTGATGCTCCCAGATCACAAAGACATCCAGAAAATAGAAGAGACCCAATGGCACAAGGGAGTGTGAAACTCCCTAGATCAGTTAACTTTCTTGGAATGGACTTCTTCTAAATGATAGCACTGCATTCATGACTTAGTACCAATATGCCTTGAAGCTCTTTAGTCTTGTTCAGAATGGCATCCTTCAAAAACTTACCCATCTTTGGCATCATTAGGAATGCATCAATGAGAGGCATAGTGAGTGGTGTCTCATTGAGTGCTTTCTCAAATACAGCTCTTGCCTTGTCTACAAGCTGCTTCTTAAACCTCCCTGGAAATGGGAGCTTGGGTTGGTATGGAGGTGGTGGCACATATATTTTTTCTGGTTTAGGTTCCTTTGCTACCTCTTTACCCTTTTCTTTCCTTTGTCTCTCAGCAACTTGATCATCTTTTAAGGCTGCCTCCCCCTCAGTTTGATCATTGTCCTCAATGATCACATTGTTGTTCTCAATACCAGGTAGCTCCTTTCCGCTGCTCAGTGTAATGGCCTTAGCATATTCCTTGGGGTTGGGTTCAGGTTTTCCAGGTAGGTGGCCTTGGTTCCTTGAGCTTGAAGCCTGGTTTTGCTTCAATTCCTTGATTTCCTGCTGCATGGCTGCATTCTGGCTTGCAAATATCTGTTGACCCTAAACCCAACCATATCTGATTCCATCTGTGGCTGTTGCTGAACCGGTGGTGGCTGAAACTGTTGTTGAACCGGCGCCTGCTGTTGGAACTGTGGTGGACCAAACCCTGGTGGTGCCTTTTGCTGCTGTGAACTGAAACCAGTACCCTGAAATGGTTGCTGTTGCTGACCAAAACCCTGATTCTGAGCAAACTGATTCTTGGGTTGAAAGGACCCTTGAAAGTTGTTCTTGGAAACAAAAGTTCCGTGGAGCTTGAGAATTGGGATAGACCTGGTCTTGTGGGTTAGCTACATTGGGATTCCTGTAAGAGAGGTTCTAATTTGCATTGCCATACTGATATCTTTGGAACCTCTGATTCGCAATGTAGTTAAGTTCCTCCTGGGTTAGACCTTCTTCACTTATGTTCTCAAAGATTTGAGAAGGTTCCTCATACTCTCCTACAAAGTGCATTGGCTTTTGAGTGGTTAATTTCAACTTGTCCAATTCACTTCTCAACTCCTTAACTTCTCTGCTGAGCCTCTGTTCTGAGCTTGAACCTTCAGATCTATTTAATCAGTCATAGTCTTCACCATAAGTGTCATTGCTCATTGCTAAGTTCTCAACTAACTCTAAAGCAGCATGAATCTCCTTTCCCAGAAAGTTTCCATTGGAGGCAGTATCCAACTGGTTTCTAATCTTGGGAAGAGCTCCTCTATAAAGTGTGCTGAGAAGAGAAGCCTCACTAAACCCATGGTGTGGGCATTGGTTGGTGTAGCTCCTGATCTCTCATATGCTTCACCAAAACTCCTATTGCTGTGCTGAGTGAAGCTAGAGATTTGATTCCTTAGTTTAGCAGTTCTGGAGGTGGAGAAGAACTTAGATAGAAAGGCCTGCTTGCATTGCTCCCAGGTTTGAATGGAGCCTCTTGGAAGATTCTTCTCCCATTGGTGAGCTTTGTCACCAAGACTGAAGGGGGATAATCTTAGCTTGAAACTGTCTTCAGAAACTCCATTTATCTTTGTCAGGTCACACACTTTATCAAATTGATCCAAGTGTTCCAAGGGATCTTCCATTGCTAATCCATGAAACTTTGAGTTCTGGACCATATTCAACAAGGATGCCTTCACTTCAAAGTTGTTGTTTTGCACAGGTGGTGCCTGAATTCCAGCTCCATACTGATAAGCATTTGCCCTGTCATTCTCTCCAACATAGACCTGTGGCTGCTCATATCTCCTTTGCGGGTGTTGGAAGGGCTGATGTTGGTGGTGCACCTGTTGTCTTGCTGTACATTGGCCTGATGCCTCTGTTGATGAGCTGGAGCTTGTCCCTGGTGGACATAAGCTTGCTGTTGATGCACTTGTTCCTGATGAACATTACCCTGATGTAACCCTTGACCAACTCCATTACCAGCTCCATTACCCTGAGCCTGTTGCTCCTGAACCGGTTGTTCTATGTCAACCACATGCTCTCTTTGATCTTCCATATCAGCCTGATCAATCTGTCTTCCACACCTGTCCCTTCTCCTCCTTGGTACCAAAAGATTAATGTTGTCGTTGAGAGGGAAAGGTGGACCACAGCTTCTTGATCTGGACCTGGTGTTCATGCACCTGAAATCACAAACAGAACTTGAAAGTAATCAGTAAAAACAAAAAATAAGCACTTGATCTCAAGAACAGATCAGAGCTTAATGCTAAACACTCCACAATTTGGCAACGGCGCCAATTGATAGACAAGACTTTTGAGGGTCTCAGGGCTATCAATCCCCTTGTCAAAGTAGCACAAAAGAGGTTATCAATCCAAGAATGTGGTGATAGACACTAAGCTATGTGATCAGTTTCTCAATTCAAGTAAACAAGTGAGGTTTTCATTGATTAATGACAACTAAAAAAACATAAAAAAAGATTAATGAAAGAAGTGATCAAACAAGAACTAAGCAATGACAAGTGATGTGAATATGAAATGATGATGAGAAAGGTCTTAGACATGATAGTGGATTAGGGTGCCTTCAGTGATAAACTAATGAGCTAATGAACCATATGATCAAGCAAACCATTCAACTTAAACATCATTAATTAAGTTAATCCTCTCATGAAGGTATCAACTTCTATGCCAAAACAGTTTCTAACCTAATCATCATTAGTGAAACATGAATTAACAAGCATTAAGAATCAGTTTAATCTGTCATTTAAGCATATAAACAATCATTCCCATGATGAATAACACTTAAACATCTAACAACCTTGGTTCAGACATTTCATCAAACACTTTTGGTGCATGAAATGTCCAGAATCTAGATCACATATGATATGTATGGATCAAGCATTAAGAACAGGTTGTAGAGAATGGAGTATGCATGATCTAACCCCTAAGCTCACTAATCTACCACTTAAGCACCCTAATCTACATATCTAAGACCTTAATATGGAGATTACTCACTAATCATGATCAACACACTAGATCCTTTGCAAGATGTGTTGTTAATCATGATTAGAAGTGTGATTTGATGATGAGAAATGATAGAAAAGATGGAAAACATTCTTCAAATCGATATTAAACTCAAAACAAGGTCTTAGACAATGGTTCTTTCACCAAAAAGGAAAAGGAGACTAAGGATAAGATAAGGGTTCTCTCCAAATTAGGTCTAAAAAGTATTTATAGTAGCCTTGGACGAACCGGGTCAGCCCGGAACAAACCGGGTACTGACCCGACTTTGGTGGGTAAAGAAGAAGTTTGCCACGGTCTAGCAGGTTTTGGTCAAGCCGAGGCAAGTGACCGTGTCAAGTCCTGTGTCTCTTGTTCTTGGATGAATCATGGTGCCACGGGCTCCCTCTGGTCGTGATGCATGGCCGTGTCAAACGCCGAAGGGACGTATAAATTTGCCACGGCCAAGTCTAAAACCGTGGCGTGGAGACCGTGTCAAATGCCGAGAGATTGCATCAAGTGCCACAGCCAAGTCTAAAGTCGTGATGCATGGCCGTGTCAAGTCCCGAATGTCTGAAGGATCACAAGTGCTGTCTTGCCATGGTCAAGTGTAGACCGTGGCATTACCCTGGGCAATTTCCGAATGCAAGTAAAATCCTTCCGCGGCCAAGTGTTACCTTGCCACGGTCAAGTGTAGATCGTGGTGTGAAGACCGTGTCAAACCCCGAAGAACTGCAATCAAGGGCCACGGTCAGAAGTGGACCGTGGCATTCCACCGTGCCATCTTTCCCTTAGCATAATTTCAAGGGCTTAATAAAGGTTATCAATCTCGCAGCGTTCAGGGCTCCTCGGACCACTTCACATTCAGGGAAGCGTAACTTCTAGGGTACTGGTTCGAATGGTGTGATTCCAGTTTCAGTGGATAGAAGACTCAGACATCTTCAACTTTTGTGAAGGAATCTTCGGTGCTTGGGAAGTGGAAGGTTTCCTGGAGGGCTTATCTTCGCAGTGCATCGACACGATCAGAAAGAGGCTTCTAGACATGTGTCCATTCCGGAAACGTTATCTTCTTGCTCATAGCTCCGAATTGAATGATCTCAGACTTTCTGGAAAGAGGACTCAAATATATAGGATTCTGATGAAGGCCCTGTAAACTGAATCGGTCTGGAAGTGCACCGTCCTTTGCATTCTTCGGAGCTCATCGGGTCGGTCCAAAACAGAAGCGAGAGAGGAGTTCCTTCCGACGAGTTTAACTCTCTGCTCACGCCTCTAAATCCTCTGATTCCGCCTGCTCTGGAACCATGATCCAATCTTCTCCAACTATGATGAAGCACCCGACAGCTGAATCGGACCGGAAGGTTCCCCGGACAGGCGATTTCGAAAATGTGTCTGCACCCGGGAATTTTGGCCGAGAAACTTAACCAGTCGGTACGCGTTTTGGCCGAGGAATCCACCCGCGGTACATGCAAATTGCCGAGAAAAACCTTCCTGCGGTACGTGAGAATGACCGAGAACCTCCAGAAACCCATTTTCACCATCTTTCAAGCCCTGATCACCATTTCCCTTCCTGGATTCACTTTTTCAACTCCAAATAGCTCCAAATACACCTGATAAACACTCAAAACATGCAAAGACTCATTGGGACCTAATGCAACTCCTAAGTCCTAAAACAAACCCTAAGGACCTAAAATGCATGAAATAAGATATTATTTGGAATGAAATATACAACCTAAATGATGCAAATTATGAACATATCACTAGAAACCTATTTTACCACTCTTTTCTTTAGCTTAAATAGCTGATTCCCATCTTTAGAACAGTTACCACACCTTAAAGCAATCCTTCTTTCAAGCCAAATGTTTTTGTGTGATTGTGAGGCCACCTTGGATCAAACTTAGCAAAAAGTGTTAGATTTAAGCGACAAGGGTTAGGGTTCATAAATATTGATTAGTTCCATCTACAAGGGACTATTAGATCTCGGCTAGGAATAAGTGCGGGGGAGAGGTTTCATTGGTGAGAGCTTAAAAAGAGAGAAATCGTTTGAGTGTGAGAAAGGAAAGAAGTGGAAAAATGAAGAGTGGTGAGAACTAGGGGATAGAAAAGAAAGAGAATGGTTAGGGTCTAATGTTTAAAGAAAAGAAAGCTCCGTTAAAGAGAAAAATTCTAGCCTCTAAGTGAAAAGGAAGAAAGAAAAGAAGCCAAAATGGCTAAAGTGTCAAAAGTGATAAGTAAAGAGGTTAGATAGTGCCATAAATGAAAAAGAGCTAAGTGTGAAAAGAAGAGACCCCAAAACAAGTGATTGTAAATAAGATTAGATCCCCTAGTGAGAAAAGAGTGTGAGGTTCATGAGAGGGTAGCTTAAGTTGGCAGGTTTAGGTTTAGAAACTTCTTAGGTACTTGGGGTAGGTAAATTCTAACCCTTGTATGCATATGTTGCTTTTTACCTTTCGCATTTTGCCAGAGTTTGATCATTCATTGAGAGATCCCTTGTGCTGAATTGAACCCACACTATGCATTGAATGAGATCATTTTAATCCCTTACCAAAACGTTTTTGTTTAAGTATGCATCATCTTGATCCACATGGTTACAATTAATGAATGTTAAAGGGCTGAGGGATAAGAATGCTTGTGTAGATTAAGGTTTGAACTTGTTGCATTCTGAGTATATTGCTTGCATTTCATTTTTGGAACTAGTAACTTGGGCGATGAATTTTGAATTCTTTTAATGATCATCTCTCTTTAAGGAATATGAACTCCCAAGCATTCAGTCTCTCACTCTCTCATTTGTTCTTGTTTGCTTGAGGGCAAGCAAATGATAAGTGTGGGGGAGTTGATATATTCATATCTTTGGTCCAAGAATAGAATCTCATGCATGCATTTTAAATAGATTCTTTATGTGTTGTCTTTGTTCTAGACTTCTTAGAATACGCATTAGGTCCAAGTGAGTCTTGCATGTTTGGAGTTGTTCTTTAGGTACATTGGACCTGTTTGGAAGCTGAAAAGATGGAACCAGTGAAGAAAATGATAAAGGAAATGAAGGAATGGGCTGAAAGGTGTTTATCGGCCAAAAAGCGTAGTTACGACACCGAGCTAAGAAATCTGGTATGTGTTACTTAGTTGTTTTCCTTCTTCCCTTTACTTTAATTCATCCGAACTTATCTCCACATTCTCTTTTCTTTTCTTTCTTTAGTTAAGGAGCTGAAACCCCTCAAACCAAAGAGCCGAGCTATGAAGCCGCATCCTCCTCCTAGACGATCAGCTCCAAAGCCGCAAACCAAACGCTCAGCCAAGAAATCCTCGGAGATGCTTTCGCTTAACGAGATCTCAACCTTGTTTGATGATGATGAGCAGAACGATGCGGTTCAAGACCTGATTCCCACTACTGAGAGGATTGAACCGAAGGTTGACGAGGTGCCTCTGGTTACGAACTCGCCTGACCAGGATGGCCAGAAAAAGGCAAAAAAGAAGAAGTCTTCGAAGAAATCCAAGAAGACAAAAGGCCCTTCTCAGCCTGAAGAAGTCCTTAACGAGCTCAATCCTCCGATCCCTATAGCATCCGAACTTGCGGTTCACCAGGACCAGGCTGAACCATCCAACATTCGCAAGAGGCGAGATTGGGACTATGTTTATGATTCTCCCAAATCTGAGCCGACCAAGAGGGCCAAAGTCCGGTTCATCTACGATGAGGAGCTCCCACTCGAGGATAACATCAATGCTTGCGCCAATCTCCACCGCACGATTTCTGCCGAAGTACCCAACATGCCGAACATCTCTGAGATACGGTATCCCAACTTGTACAAGGGAATTGCTCATACGACCACCGTGGTGAGAATTCTTGACTTACTAGTTCATTAAAAATCTTTACTTAGTTATTTTTAATCTTTCTTCTTCTCTTCTGTTTGCAGCTCGCCAGCCAGACCAATACTCTGATTGCTAGATACGAACTCGCTCTATATGAAGAGCAATTAAGAGTTTAAGAGCTGGAATGTCGGATTAGCGGGGTTAAGGAGCGGCTTGCAACCGAACTCCAAATGAAAGACGAGCTCCACAACGCCGTCGATTGCTGAAGCAGAAAGGGCTGAGCTCAAAGCCGTGAAAGCCGAGCTTACGGAAGCGCAGAACCTCTTGTCTCGGGAGTTAAAGAAGGATAAGGAATGGCTGCAAGGGATGGTGGCTCGCGAGCGATATCGGGCTAAGAAGGTTCATGCTAAGGCTTTTTGAGTTTGCATTCATGTGGAATGCTATCAAACAACTGGCGAGGAAGTCGATGTGATACAATTTGGGTTCGGTATTTCGTAAGTAAGAACTTAGGCGTCTCAAGATTTTAACTTAATAAGATTTTGTTGATGTTATAGCTGGACTCAGTGACGAGCTGCCTACGTACCTTTTAAAAGGGATCAAGCCATTCGTAGTTCTAAGTACATAGGTTGATCTCTCCAAACTTAGTAGTTCGGAGGCTTTTTTTTTGGTCGGAATCATCGACCTAGTAATAGTAATGCTTGAGATGCGTAGAGTTCCAGGATCTTGGAATTGGGGTTCCATCCATCTTCATAAGTTGGTAGATTCTAGGTTTGACGACTTTCATGACTTGATAAGGTCCTTCCTAGTTTGCACCGAGTTTTCCAACATTCTTTTCTTTGGTATTTTGGTAAACTTTGCGAAGGACGAGGTCACCATCTTTGAAGTGACGGCCCTTAACCTTTTTATTGTAGTAGCAAGCTGAAAGTTGCTGATAATTCTGTATCCGAAGTAAAGCCTGTTTGCGTTGATCTTCGACTAAATCGATCGTGTGTAACTTCATATCTTTGTTGACGTCTGGCTGTTGAGTGAGCATAGTCTGGCAAATGCTAGGAACATTCAGCTCGGCGGGACACATGGCTTATGTTCCCTACACGAGAAAGAAATGTGATTGCCCGGTAGATCGTCGAGGCGTAGTTCGGTGAGACCATAGATATAGAACGCCGTCGAGTTCGTCTGCCAACGTTCCCTTTTCCGTGTCTAGCCGCTTCTTGAGGGCGTCGATGATTTTTTTGTTTGTTGCTTCAGCTCGCCCGTTTCATTGTGGGTATCTCGGAGTGGAAAAGCTCAGACGAATCTTCCACTTGGCGTAGAAGTCGGTGAAAATGATGGAAGTGAATTGGGTGCCGTTGTCCATGACGATCTCATACGATACTCCGTGTTGGCAGATAATGAACTTCCAGACGAACGCTTGACATTGATGCCGTGGATTTCGGGGTTCGACCATTTGGTGAAGTAATCAGTAACGACGAGCACATATTGCTTCTGGCTGGTTGATCGACGAAAGGGTCCGATAATATCCATTGATCATCGCATGAAGGGATATGGTGCCGTAGAAGTCATTAGAAGTTTGGTAGGAAGGTTGATCATCGGGCCGTGACGTTAGCACTTCTTGCAGTGTGCGGCATATTTCTCGCAGTCTGAGAGCATCATGGGTCAGTAGTAGCCGGTTTTTTTTATTTTGAATGCCAAAGAACAAGCTCCAGAATGATTCCCTCCTTCACCATCGTGTACCTTTTGCATGACTTCCATGACATTGTTTAGTGGATGCAGGTTAAGAGTGTGCCAGAGGCGTCCCATCTAAGTAAAGTTCCCTTGATGATGACGTATCGAGCTGCTCGAGCTTTAAGCCTTCGAGCTGCCCATTTATCCGCAGGAACCGTGCCATCACCGATGTAACCTATGATTTCTAAGGTCCAGTCTTTGGGCTCTTCTTCGCCTTCAGCCTCGATGTCGATTGGGACGTGTTGTCCTTTGGACTTATCGTCGGGATTGGACTCGGTGTCAATATCTGCTTCGGGTTCAACATTAAGGTCGGCGACAGGCTCTGCGGTCTTTTTCTTCCTTGTTAGGGGTGGTGCTAAGTTCAGGTGTGCTTCGTAATCGCGGCATCGCGTGATGATATTGCAAACGGGCGCCGAGTCGATGCTAGGTCAGTCGATTGCTTCGACCAGAATCGATCGTGTAAGATCAGGATCTGAATTAGACTACAGGGCAGCTAAGGCATCGGCTGAGGTGTTTTCATCGCGTGGTATCATCGTGAGTTCGAAGGTTGAGAAGTCTGAAGCAAGGTCTTTGAGGACTTTCAGGTACGCATCCATGCGATCGTTATTTGCTTTATATTCTCCGTGAAACTGGTTCGCCACGAGCTGAGAATCGTAGTATGCATGAATATGTTGAGCACCAATTCTTTGGCTAGTCATTATCCGGCTATAAGTGCTTCATATTCGGCTTCATTGTTTGACGCCGGAATCCAATGCGAAAAGATTGTTCGAGGATTTCGCCGTCGAGAATTTGAGAAGAATTCTCACTGGGCAAGCCGTCCTGACTGACTTGGGTTATGGAGGAAAATGCGAAGTGGGTGATCGGTCAAAACGACGATGGCATGTGATTGAAAGTAAGGTCGTAGTTTCCGTGTTGAGATGACAACGACAAAGGCGAAATTTTCCAGAGTTGGGTATCGGTATTCCGAACCATCGAGGGACTTGCTGATGTATAAGATTGGTTTCTGCTTGCCTGTTCTCCGAATGAGTATGCTGCTGACTGCGTACTCTAAGATTGCGATGTAAAGATAAAGTGTTTCGCCGGTCTCTGGTTTGGAAAGAACCGGGGGAGTAGAAAGGTACTTTTTAAGTTCGGTGAAAGATTCTTCGCATTTTTCGTTCCATTCTAAGTGCTTGTTTCCTCAGAGGATTTGATAGAACGATAAGCATTTGTCCGTAGATCAGGATATGAACCTGTTGAGTGCCGCTATACGTCTTGTTAGCCGCTGGAATTCTCGCCTGGTCGTTGGGGAAGGGATCTCAAGGATTGCTATGATCTACTTTGTATTAGCTTTGATACCTCGTTGAGTGACGATGTACCCAAGAAATTCGCCCGACGTTACACCGAAGGTGCATTTGGTGGGGTTTAATTTCATGTCGTACTGATCAAGTATATCGAAACAAGTGCGGAGGTGGCTGACGTGGTAAGTGGCGACGAGTCATTTGACGAGCATATCGTCTATGTAGACCTCCATGGTTCGACCGAGTTGACTTGCGAACAATCGGTTGACGAGTCATTGGTACGTCGCACCAGCATTTTCAAGCTGAGTGGCATGACTTTGTAGCAATAAATGATGTGGTCGGTGATGAATAACGTCTTCTCCCGATCTTGAGGGTGCATAAGGATCTGGTGGTATCCAGAAAATGCGTCCATGAAGGAAAGAAGTTCGTTCCCGGCAGTTGCTTCAATGAGTCGGTCAATGTGTGGTAAAGGAAAAATTTCTTTGGGACATGCTTTGTTGAGGTCGGTAAAGTCCATGCAGATTCTCTACTTGCCGTTTTTCTTCTTAAAGACCACCGGGTTTGCCAGCTAATCGGGATACTTGACTTCGATAATTGACCCTGCCTTGAGTAAACGTTCGCCCTCGTCGTTGACGGCCTGTGCCTTCTCTGGTCTGAGCTTTCGACGTTTCTGCTTGATATGTTTGTAAGTTTGGTCAACTTTGAGCTCATGACAGGCGATCTGTGGGTCAATTCCAGGCATATCTTTGACTGACCATGCGAAAGTAGAAGCGTGTTGTTTCAGGAAGTGAATGAGACTTTCACAGATCTTTGGGTCGAGTTCGGCGCAAATGCCGACCTAGCGTTCGTGGCGCAACTCGTCAATGCATACTTGTGTGATGACCTCTTGTTTTGGTTTTGACTTTCGAATGATGAGGTCGGTTGTTGTACTTTGAGAGCTGATCATACAAGCTTGGTTGGCCTATCAAAGTTTGCATTCGTTGATGTAGCACGATCGAGCTATGGCTTGATTACCTTTGAGGGTGTATATGCCTTCGGGGATCGGAAACTTGAGACACTGGTGGTAGGTTGAGGCGACGGCTTCAATCGCATGGAGCCAAGGCGTTCCTAAGATGGCATTGTAGATTGCTGGTTTGTTGAGGATGAGGAATTGGATGACCTTTGCGATTCCGACGAGATAGATTAGGATTTTCACTGTGTCGACCATCATGCAACGTTCGCCATCAAACCCGGTGAGTGGCTCGATGAAAGGTTCGATTTTATCGGATGGGATGTTGAGCTGGTCGAGTGCTTCTTTGAAGATTATCAGCTGACCTTGACATTGTCCAAATGGACTTCGATGACTAGAGCATCGTTATGCGGCATGTGTAATCCGATTGTGTCGGCTTCGGTGAATACCAAGGGTGTTCCTTTCGCAGTAGCGTTCGGAAATTTAGGAGCTGTGGCAGCCTATCGGCTATATTACTTGATTGCCTGGACTGAGTAACTGTAGGCTTCAATGGCTCTCATGATCATATTAACGCGCATTCTGGCTTTGGGGGCATGGTTCTCTGGAGCCGGTTCGTCGCGGTTGCGTTTTTGCTGCTCGAGTTGGGCGGGTGGATTTGGTAGCATCGGTGGAGGATGTGGTAATTCCGGCAGGTCCTTTGTTGGGGCTTGGCCATCAAACTATGTATTATTAGGTTGGGGTGATCTTCTTCTCTGTGCGGTTGAATGACGGAGGTCGTCAAGCGAGATTTGCCCCTTTCATTACTGCGCGACAAGGTATTCCTTCAAATGTCTACATTCTTCAGTTCTGTGACCTCTGAGGTAGTGGAAATTGAAAAACAAAGAATCATCCTCGTCAGTCCGGTAGTAGTTATTCCATTGCTTGCCCGGTTACTGGACTGCAATGATGGTGTTGGTGTAGAACTTTTTACGGTTCTCATATCCTCTGATGTATCCTGACTGATGCTCATATGTATCGCTTTTGGGTCGCTCCTTGTACTTGACCTGTTTTGGCGTATAACTCCGGTCGTGGGCAGCTTCCTTTTCCTCTTCTGCTATGTAAGTGTTAGCTCGGTGCAACGCGTCCTGTAGAGTAAGGGGTGGGTTATGTTTGATCGTGCTGCGAAAACTTGTTTTGATCCGAGCTCTTTTTTGTAGACACAGGAGAGCGGCTTCATCGCTCATTGAGCAGTTGGCGACCACCGTTTTTAAGCGATGAATGAAGTCATGCAAGCCTTCGTTCTTGCTTGAGTGATCTGCCATAGTTCGGAATTCTTCGTGTTCTGTCCCATAAACATTGAGAAGTGCTTGGCAAATGCTGTGGTTAGCTCTTTGTAATTATTTATCGAGTTCGCCTCGAGTCGGGAAAACCAACCAAGAGAAATTCTGCCGAGACTTTCGACAAACAGTTGGCATTGGACCGCATCCTTTTCTTCAGCACACCTGAACTGGTATCGGTTCATATAGATCCCAAACAAGGTCAGGAAATGTCTCGGGTTGGTGTTGCCTTCATAAAATTTTATCTTGAGTTTCTCCAAGTGCCGAACGGGCGTGCCTTCGATGTGCGGGGTGAAAAGCGTCTTCTGTGTCTCTTGGATAACACGATCGATCTCTGGATCTGCGCTCGTTGCTCGATGAATTTTTGACGTGATTTGGCAAAAATGTGCCTTCATTGCTTTGATCTCAGCATCACGAGCTAGATTTATCAAGGTTGGAGTGTTTGCTGACACAAGAACGGTGGATTGCATGATACCAGTGGGATCATTATCTGTGTTGAGGTCGTCAATGATGTAACGAGCTCGCAATGGAGTTTGAGTTTGGCTGAGTTTGGCGATCTGAGCCGCTATCTGGCGGAAGCGTTCCTCGCTTCTTTTGTTGATAGCTTCGAACTGTGCAGTGAAAGATTGGAGGAGTAGCTCAGTATCAAGAGCTCCAGTGACGGAGTTTGTTGGGGGAATTCGCCTATTCCCTGTTTTGTTGTTTATGCCAGTGCCGGTACCGGCATGGGTTACCCGTGTCTCCCCTGCGGGATTTTTGTTGCCACCGTGCTCCCCTTCGAGAGGATGCTCATTCCCATGTTGGGTATCGATGGGCTCTGTCATTGCTGATCTGATTTTTCCGTACTCCAATCTAAGACTGTGTTTTTCTGTTAAACCCCCCTACCTGGCGCGCCAATTGTTGATATGGGATATCACACAAAGGGGAAAAACAGTAACCTATATCGGAATTGCGGATTTATTAATATCAGATCGGAGAAAAATACAACTAAGTTTGTTTTGAGAATGATAAACGAACTAAGACTTAGGAAACTAAGAAGCCAGCAATATCTTGAGTTCTCAGTCTCTAAGTCTCTTGGGTTTTTCTTATGTCATCTTGTGTCAATTCCTCTCCCTTTATATTGATAACACCGGATTTTAACCATTTTTATGGATCACTTTAATGTCTTTACAGGTGTTTTTACTCCATTTTCAAAGGTTTTCAAAGGATTTCTATGTTTTCGGATTTTAAAAGACTTTACAGGTAATTTGGGATAAAGAGACACAAATTGGAACAAAAAGACTCTTTTGTATAAATGCAGACCATCAGAACTCTCATGGAGAGACGAAGAGCTTCTCACCGTCCGATCATCCTCAAAATTGGACAACTTATAGAAGAATTAACCAGCTTCCAAATGCACTTGATTTGGAGATATTCCAACGGTTGGATCTCAAGATATTCCATTTTCCCCAGAGACACTCGAAGACGGCCAGCAAGTCACGCGACCACGGCCACCAACCTATCCACTGCGGTCACAAGCCTCACGACCGCGGCCAGACCTCTATTTCCTGCAGCCACCTTACTCTCGACCGCGGCCGGCCAACTCCGATTAAAAGCCCATATTTCTGAAGCCCAAAGTCATTTCTCTGCCTCAATTCCGGAACCCTAGAGAGCATGGAGTATTGAAGACTATAAATACTTGTCATTTAGGTCGTTTTAGACATCACCTTCATACTTTTACAGAAACCCTTTTTCTATAGCCGTTTTATGTGATTTTTAGAGAAGATTGTTCAACTCTGAGTTCTTCAATAGAAAAGCTTTCTTTCATCTCTTTTCTTTACTGTTTTTGATTGATTTTATTAAAACCAATGATGATGTCGACCTCAGCCATGTCTGAGTAGACACCGAGTTGGGCTTAGGGTTCCTGAAAGGGACTCTCATACTCGATTAAGATATCTAGGTTTATAGATCTGGGATTTTAACTTTGTTCTCTGTTTATTCTCGTTCTTATTGCATGTATGCTTGATTGATCACATCGTATCTGATCTAGATAGTTAGTGTTGCGAAAGTTTTCATTATGTATCCGAACTAGAATGAAACAGGCGATTTTTCCGTAGGAGTGGAAACCTACCTGCGGCGAAATCGTGAGTACTAACGAGTCCTCTGCAGCTCTTGCGTTCTCTCCCTTCCAGGGCCAGAGTGGAAACCTACAGTCAGGGTTGCAAGAAACAGTTGGTTATGATCACGACGGTGACGTAATCACACCGCCGTACTCTAGCTCTAGAACCCTATATTTCGATATCCGTCAATGCCAATCTATAATCCCTAGTGTTAAAACCGATTGTGATCCCTATATAGTTCCCAAAAACTCAGTGTTTTTAGCTATAGTTTACAAACCAATCGATTTTTACTTGCTCATTTAGATTTGCATTTCATTTGCTTTAGTTTGACATTCTGCTTGTTTCATTTGCTTTCATTCGATTTTCTATTTGCTTTTTAGGATAGATTTATTTGCTTTCTTTAGTTTTAGTTTAATTCATAACAAACAACCAACTCCTAAAACCAATCTAGTCTAGACATAAAGTTAGAAACCATAGAAGAATACCATGCACACAAATCTTTGTGGATTCGATCCCTAAATACTACAATTGATTAGTTGTGCACTTGCGGCTTTCATTTGTTTTTATTAAGGGTAAAACTTGTTCCCTCACGCAGTAGACACATCAATTTTTTGGCGCTGTTGCCGGGGATTTGTTTCACTGCCTTTGTTATTTTTCTTGTTCTAATTTCTGTTCTAGACATCTGATCTCTAGTTATTTCTTAAAGTTGCTGAATTATCTTTCCCTTCTTTTGTTTTTCTCTGAATTGCATGAATACCAGGCGCAGACCTGTAGAAAACATTCCAACTCTAGACAAGATAGACAGACACGAAAGAGAACTTCGAAGACTTAGACGAACGCAAGGAATGGCCGACGACGACCAGCCTGGAGATCCTGTTAACCAAACTTTAAACATGGACCAAGACGGGTCCAAACATGGTGAAAATGAAGTAAACGATCACAGAGAAGATGATCATGCTCGAAAAGATGGAGAAGAGAATGAGATTCCTCCAAGAAATCCTCAAAACCGAGATAGAGAAGAACGCGAAGACCTTGATGCACCTATCAATGCAGCTGATGGTAACAACCAGGAGATGCAGCTAAATGGGCGTGTTAACCGCCCTGTTCAGCAAGCAAAAAAATACCAAAGACAAGCCAGGAACCATCGCATAGCTGATTTCGATGCACCTACTCAGAATTTTCAGAACCGATCCGCAACCCAAGTACCATTTCTGAATCAGAATGAGTTTGAAGTCAAGCCTCAAATCATCTCTTTGGTGAAACAAAACCAATTCCATGGAGTTCCTTCTAAACATCCAATGGACCATATCGAGCTCTTTGAAGAAATCTGCAGCATGATGAGGACAAACCAAGTTCCAGCAGACTATTTAAAGTGTAAGTTGTTCTCTTTTTCATTAGCAGATAAAGCTCACCGTTGGTTGAAATCTTTGCCTGCAGGATCGATTACTAATTGGGAAGAACGCAAAACCGCTTTTCTGAACCATTTCTATACTAAGTCAAGGTCGAACTTGATGAGAACCAATATCTCAAGCTTTCAGCAAGGACCGACTGAACCTTTCTATGAAGGCTGGGAACGTTTTAAGGAGTATTAACGTGACTGCCCTCACCATGGATTTCCTGGATCAAGCCTGTTGAGCACATTTTACCGAGGTTTGCAACCAAAATACAAACTTTCGCTTGATACAGCTAGCAATGGAGATTTTGGACAATAGACGATAGCACAAGGAAGAGCCCTCATCGAAAATTTGGCTCAAGCCAATAGCAATGATTGTCCGGAGTACGATCGCTCGACAAAGCAAACCGGAAGAGACAACAAGGAGATAACCGAGTTGAAATGATGAGCCAGCTTTTGAAAAGCAACAATCGCCCAATCCATGCTTGTGAGACCAACAATGGCGCAGAAGACGAAGGACCTTGTAATATAGATCACATTAATCCAGCCTTTCAAGAAGAAGAAGTGAACTATGTAGGAGCACAGGCACCATATCCAAATTGTTTCAACAATGGTTTCAACATCAACTTCTGGAATGCAAACTACAACAATCTCTCTTACCGCAATCCAAATGTGGAAAACCCTCAAGATAAGCACTACCCACCACAGCAAAGATCCTTCCAAAACAAGTTCTAAGGTGGAAATTTCGGAGGGACAAGAGCTTATCAGCCGCGACAGCTATATAACTATCAAGGTACGGGTTTTAACAATCAATTTGTACAACACCAAGGAGTCACAACGAACCAGCTAGCCTCACAAATCGGAAGACTTGAACAGTCCATCCAACAGCCTGTTATGACAAACGAGAAAGGATCTAAATACATGAACGTGAAAGTTGACTGCATGTACAATGACCTGAACAGGAAGTTTGAAGCTTTATCTTCGCACGTCAAAAAGTTAGATGTACAGGTTTCCCAAATAGCCGACTCTATGAAGAGAAAAAATGGAGCTCTTCCCAGAAGAGTTGAAGATAACCCCAAGAGAATTTGCAATGCCATAACCACGCTCCCCGGAGAAGAAGTTAAAATCGATGGAAAGGATGAAGAAACCCCAATCTTTGTTCCATTCTACAAGGATGTCGATGCCAAGCAGCCACCATTCAAGGTACATCAACGTTCAACGTTTCAAAGGCTTACAAAAGCCGACGACCCGGGACGTTTTGTTTTCCAATGTTTCATTTCAGGAATCAAGTTTACAGACTGTCTATGCGATTCCGGAGCCAATGTCAACATCATGTCAACGACATTTGCCAAAGAATTGGGCATAAAAACTTTAAGGACATCGACAGTCAAGGTTATCTTTGGAGATTCATCTCAAAAAGATACTGAAGGGGCGATTCATGATCTGCAAGTTCTAATAGGAGACAAGATTGTTCCAGCAGATTTCCAAGTTCTGGAAATGGATCAAGACCAGGAGAGACCACTCATATTCGGGAGACCATTTCTAGCTACTGTAGGAGCAGTAAATGATCATGCAAATCGACATGCTGTCTTCCTCAATGTAGATCGCAGAAAGTTTTATCCGACTGTCCTAGACGATTTTCCAAGTAAAGGAAATCGGCCAAAAGAGAAAGAAAAGGAGAAGCCGAGAGCTTTTGCAAAGATCAAGATCATCATTCCACCAGATGCAACAGAGACTAGTGAGGACCAAATCCAGGAGCTGATCGAGAACACAAAAAGGTTTTAAACAACGTTAAAGTCCGAAAGAAGAGTAATGAAAAGAAAATGGTGCCTCTAGGAGAAGAAGTTAAACCTCCAGCGACCGGAAATGATAAAGACACATCAAGTGGAGTGCCATTTGAATCAGCCTGATCTTTCATGCCTACGTTGAGCTAAACGACTTAAAACAAAAGTGCTTAATGGGAAGCAACCCATTTAGGTACAATTTCTTTTAGTTTTCTTTTCCTTATTACTATTTATGTTTCTTTTTTTTTCTTTTAAGTTTCAGGTATTTTTATAAAACAAAAACACAAAAAATTTAATAATTTGAAAAACTTAAAAAGAAGGAGAGGTTTTTACCTGCTCGGCCCGGCAGAAACCTGAAAGTTGGACGAAGGCCGCAGAAAAATCGGCCGCGGTCACGACAAACTGACCCGCGGCCAAAGCACCTTCGACCGCGCCACCGTGAATGTGACCGCGAGCGATGGTATCTTCACCGCGGTCGCGCGTCTCCTGACCACGGCCGTTGGTCGTTGAGACGGACTTCCGATTTCCGTTGCTTTTCAAATGTTCCCGGTGATTCACGACGATTCCCGGAACATTCTCGGAAAAGCCCACTAAGATTTTCCGTAAGTTTTAAATCCCCTGTTGCGTACCAAAGAAGAAAGGTAAGTTACCGTAAGCTTTTGAATTCCCGGAAATTTCCCTTTTTGCTACAAAAACACTTTTTAAAGAAAGGAAACGCACTTTTTGGATCAAAACTCCTTTTTCTTTTCTCTTCCAAAAGACTTGGAGATTTAGGAGATATAACATTTTTTCAATTCTTAAGCTTTTTAAGAAATTCTTGGCCCAAACCTCACTCTTTTTCAAATCTGATTTTGAATCTATCATCAAATCTCTCTTTCCAGCAAGGTATGAAGCTCAAACTCGCCATTTTTAATTGATTATGGAATTTAGGGTTTTCTTAAAAAGCCCAAATCTTGGTTTATTAGTGGTGAAAATAGCTTAAGAACAATAGATTATCCTTCTAAGTTATCTGAAAATCGATTTTAACACTTAGCTTAAGATGAATTGAGAATTTTGAAATTTGGATTCTACATGCTTCATAAAAATCGAATTTGGAACAGCAAAATTGATGAATTTGATTAAGTCTTGTGTGATTAGTGACTAGTGTTAGGTAACCTATAGATTTGACATGGAATTTGCTTAATTAAAACAATTTTTAGAGAATATCTATATTGAAAACATCAAAAATCCGAATCTGGTCATGAACTACTCGATTTTTTCGATTTAATATCAATTATGCTTGCTTATTGTTTTAACTAATCTCTTGATACTATGGTTAGTATCACTGATCGTTAATATGTTAAACTCAGCATCCATATTCACTTTTTTTTTCCAAGAATCATCTTGTCTTGTAGGAAAAATAGAACAAACCAAGTCCAGAAGAAGCCGTCGCACTGGTGACAGCTCTGAGGAAACTCCCATGATAGTACTCTTGGAGAGTACATGCTGAACCAAGCCAGACCGAGAAGAAGAAACTATGTGATGAGGCTCCTCCAACACTCAAGAAAAACACGAGCGATTCCCGAGCCACCACAGATTCGATATATTGGGAAAGAGATCAACTCGAGAGTGGACTATGCAAGGCGTTTCAAGAAGCTGAACATCAAACTAACGCACTGCATTGATTATCATACACTCGAGATGCTTGGGATTAGAGAAGGTGTAATCTGGTACATCGATGCACTTAGACTGAGACCCTACATTTAGCTGAACCTTCCAACTTATCCCGAGCTAGTCCGCGAGTTCTTAGAAACTGTCACCCTCCACCACACAAAGAGGAGGAACCCCAGAGCATATGATGGTATTTTGTTGTTCTCCATCCGCGGACATACCTACTCACTCACCATTTCTGCACTTTGTGAAGCTCTTAAGCTTCCATACAATGATGGCATTCACCTCGAAGAAGAACCTGATTTTGACTTATGGAGAGAGATGGGTCATGGCGTCTATGATAGCGGGAGAGCCAAGTCAGCCCTTCTTACTCATCCTGCAGTGAGAGTTGTGCACAAACTCTTAGCACACACGATTTTCTCTAGAGCCAACATGGGATGTGTTTTGAAGACTGAGCTCATTACACTTCATATGCCATGTATTGACGATCCACGACTTGCCTGCTTTGCCTGGATCATAGCACAGAACATGGTGAAGGTGAAGCATGACATACATGGTTGTGAGGACGCTACTCCAGCTTATGGGATCGCTATTACAGCGATACTACGGACTGTAGGATTTGAATTCTCATCTGATGATCCACTTCCTGACGTCTGGTATGACATACTCTATCTTTCTCGAGATCACACTATCTCTCGTGCCACTTTCGACCCAGACAGGTTCGGTTACAAGTATTGCACTGGCACCAAAGAGCACCGAGTCTGTTTACCTTCAGCATCAGTCCCGAGATTGTGTAATGGAGGACTTCCGCGATGGACTCCGGAACCTGATGAGTTTTTACCTTCTGTGCCTCGTCTACCATTCACCATCGGGCAATACATCGTGGCCAAGGCAAAGCGTGATGCAGCTGCAGCACGTGCTCACTTTCAGCCATCTGTTTCGACAGCCCACACTTCATCATCAACATCGTCACACACACATTCTGATCTGGAGCGCAGAGTTGAGAGGCAAGGACGACGCTTTGAGCGCGTTGTCACCTTCTGATAACACCGTATTTTGACCACTTTTATGGATCATAATAATGTCTTATGCAGGTGTTTTAACTCTGTTTTCAATGTTTTTAAAGTGTTTTCAATGTTTTAGAGTTTCAAAAGACTTTACAGGAAACTTGGGCAAAAGATATGCAATTTGGAACAAATGAGCAATTTTGGATAAATGCAGACTGTCAGAAGTATAACAAGCGATGAAGACCTTCTCACCGTCTGATCACCCCCAAAATTTGCGACAACATAGAGGATCCAACCAGCTTCTAATGCACTTGGTTTGGAGACAATCCAACGGTTAGATCTTTAGATAATCCCGATGCAAGAATGACAGAAAATGCAGTTTCAGAAGAGACAATGTGTCGGGACCGCGGCAAACACCCATTTTCCCACGGGTAGAGCCACCGCGACCGTGGACTTTGGTCGCTCACTTTCCCGACGACTTAATTAAAGCCCAGATCAATTCCTTTCGTTATTTTTGAAGCCCTAAGTGTCCAGAACCACCCCAGAAGCTATAAATACCCCCTTTAGGTCATTCTAAAGAGGAGGGACCGAAACTTAGCCAACTTAGAGAGAGAGAGATTTTCGTGGGATCAACCCTAGAGAGCAACCGCCGTCTCGGAAGAAGGGGCCGCCGCTGGAGGAAGCCATCGCGCCTCCATCTGCTTCTCCATTCTTCGTTTTTCTTCCTTATTCTCTTTAATTTCGTGCACTTTCAATACTCCATGATGATTGTTTACAATATGTTTGAGTAGTTACCCAGTTGGGTTTAAAGGGATTGTTCAAAGGGAATTTCATGTGTCTTTGCTTATGAATCGATAGATTTAGGATTTATAATCTTCTAGATGTTCTTCGTTTGCCTTTAATCTTACTGCGTGATTCTTTGCTGGCCACTTAGAAGCCGATCTGATATGATATGTTGCGAAAGCTTTCATTGATTGTCTGAACTAGGGTGAAACGAGCAATTCTTCTATAGGAGTGGAAACCTACCTGTAGTTGAGTTGTGAATGTTGATGAGTCTTGTCCTGCTATTGCATCTTCTCCCTTCCAAAATCAGAGTGGAAACCTATTGATTAGGGTTGCGAGAGATAGTTGTTTAGTGCTGCGAAAGTAGGCTATTCATACTTCCGTGCCTCGAGTTCTAGAACATATGTAGTTGATTACCTTTATCACTTGTTTAAAATCGACATAGCTTAGTCCATGAACCCCTGCGAAACCCCTTGAGCCCCAACGTTTTTCTTTAATTGCTTACATCCTTCGATTTTATTTGCTTTTCATTCGCTTATTACCTGCTTTCATTCGCCCTTGGTTTAATCGCTTTTTACTTGTTTTACTTTCTTTCGTTTTTATTTGCTTTTACTTGTTTAGCTTTCTAGTTTAGATTTAGTGACAACCAAAAACCCAACCAAAACCAAAACCCTTCTAGTTCTAATCTGATTTAAGCGTTGCAGTGAATTCGTACTGAAACAACTAAGTCTCTGTGGATCGATACCCTAAGTACTACAGCGCACATCTGTGCACTTGCAGACATTTAGGGGTTATAAATTTAAAACCTGAAGCTTAATAAAACGAAAACAGCCAACCCCGTTTACAAATCTCGCATCAAGTTTTTGGCGCCATTGTCGGGGACTTAGATTTGTTTCGTTGCGAATCCCAGCTTAAATCCATTAGAACACTTGTTTATTTTTATTTTTTCTTTTGAATTTTTCAGGTTTCTCTGAGATGAGAGACCGGGAACATGTTCCCGGAACTCTTGGTGATCCACCAAATCCTGTGGATGGTGATCCAAGCGATGATGACCTGACTGATGATGAGTTTGAAAAACCGATTTATGATGACAATGAGCTGATCGGATCGGACACAAAGATGATGATGAACTGATTGGAAGTTTCGATTCACTCGAAAAGTTCATGGGAGATCGAAGAGCTATTCAACCAGCCTTGCCAGAGGATGGCAAAACCGAAATTAAGGTACCCCATATCCATTTAGTTCAACAAAATCAATTCTCTGGTTATTCACTCGAAAACCCGATAGACCATATCGAGACTTTCGAAGAATTATGTGCAACCATTACAGCAAATGGGGATTACCACAAGTGTAGTCTTTTCCCATTCTCTCTTAGAGATAAGGCCGGCAAATGGCTAAAATCTTTGCCACCTGCTTCACTAAAAACGTGGGCAGCGTGTAGAACTGCTTTCCTAAATCGTTTTTACACTAGAAATCGTTCAAATCTCTTAAGAAAGAAGATAAGAACTTTTAAACAAAAAGAAGATGAAGATCTTTTAGATACTTGGGAAAGGTTTAGGGAATACCAAAGAGATTTTCCACACCATGGATATGTCGAGGAATACCTGCTAGGTATCTTCTATCGCGGTATAACTCCAGAGTTGCGACACTCTTTTGATATAGCAAGTAATGGGGATTTCACAACTAGATCTGTAGAAGATGCTCACGTTTTCATTAAAAATTTAGGAAACAGCATCCGAAATCAAATAACCTTTGGTAATTCTGCACTTCCTGAGAAGAAAGAAGAAATTTCGGAAGTTATAAAGTGTCTCCGTTACATAATGAGTCATCTTGGATTGCAACAACCAAATAGGGTACACAATACGTGTAACTTTGATGGCTGGGACAACCCAATGGATTCTTATGGTCAAGGGATGGTTAACACTGCAAAATTCTATCAAATTCAAGATTTTCCATTCGTTTCTGATCCCCGCGGGTCCATTCATCCGGACCGCGGCCAAGCAAGGTTTCACCGCGGTCGTGGCTGTTCTGACCGCGGCCAAGACATGATTCACCGCGGTCGTGAGCCACCTCACCGCAGGAAACCATCTTCTGAGCTTGCCTGGACACCACCTCCCGAACAAATCTTGGGTATTCAATCTAATCCTGTTCCATATCCAAGTTTTCCCTCTTCTGAAGCTGAAAACCTAAACAAAAAGAATTTAGAGCTTGAAAAATCTATGTCTCAAGAGATTAGTGATCTTAGATCTGAACTAAAAGAGATGCAGAAGGATTTCGATACCCTCCTTAGCCTGATGGTCAAAACTAATTCTAAAAAATTAGAAAATTCTGAAGAAGAGCTAAGTGAAGATTCTTTCGAAAGCTCAAGTGAAGCAGATCCCTCCGATCATGTGAAAGCTATCACACTTAGGAGTGGATTAGCTTACAAAGAGCCTGAATTTCCTAAAGATCCCAAAGATGAGGAAAAGGGTAAGGAAAAGGAGAAAGAAAAAGAAAGAATCACGAATGAAGATGTTGAAAAAGAAGTGGTAGGAGAAAAGGATGGAGAAGAAGTAAGAGAAGATTCATCCCGGGAAATCCTTGGAGATGACCTGAATCCACCTCCACCAACTCGTGTCTACAAACCTAAACCTCCATATCCTAGAGCCTTAAGAGCCCCTAAGAAAGAGAAAGAAAAAGCTAAGCTGAAAGAGTTAATCGATCAATTAAATGTGAGATTACCTTTCGTAGAAGCTTGTGCTATGATTCCTGCTTTAAGAAAATACATGAAGGGTATTCTAACAAATTCTTTAACTCTTGAAGAAGGCGTTATGATAACCCATGAATGTAGTTCTATCCTGCAAAGCCGAATCCCTGAAAAGAAAAATGATCTTGGAAGCTTTGTACTTTCATGCACCATCAATGATGTAACTTTTGAGCGTGCTCTCTGTGATTTAGGATCTAGCATAAACATGATGCCTCTTTCTGTAGCAAAACGTTTAGGACACCACATTTTCAAGCCCACTAAAATCTCCTTAGTATTAGCTGATCGTTCTGTTAGACAACCAGTAGGTATCCTAGTAGATGTTCCCGTCGAAATCAAAAAATGTTCCATACCTACCGATTTCGTAGTTCTAGAACTAGAAAAAGAACGTAAGGATCCACTTATTCTTGGACGGCCATTCCTATCTACAGCCGGAGCCATAATCAATGTTCCTGAAGGAAAAATTGACCTTCATCTAGCCGGTTCAGTTATGCAGTTTAACATGAACAAAACTTTCGATAAACCAACTTTGGATGGCAAAATTTGTTGGGTTGATGAGTTAGACGGAATTATTGAGGGTTTAGGGTTTAGGTGTCACGCTTTAAGTGTCACGCTTTCACCCGCAAAAGATGAACGCAATTTCCTAGAATAAATTTCAAGTGAGTGCACACGTATGCTTGATAAATCCGAAACTTATAGGAAACCTCTTCACTATCTAGATCTTAAGGACCAAACAAACATTCCTACACCTCCTAAAAACACTGCTGCAGCAATTAATGATCCTTGGAGCGAGCTTAAAGCCCCTAAAGTCGAGCTTAAACCTCTTCCCGTCGGACTTAAGTACGCTTTCCTTGGACCAAATTCTACTTATCCTGTCAAAATAAACTCTGGTTAGACGGAAGAAGAAACCACAATGCTGTTGACTGAGCTGAGAAAGCATAGAAAAGCCTTAGGATATTCACTTGATGACATACCTGGAATCTCTCCAGATCTTTGTATGCACAAGATAAATCTAGAGGATAATGCTAAAAACTCAATCGAAAGTCAAAGGAGACTGAACCCTAATCTCGTGGATGTTGTCAAGAAGGAGAATTATGAAGCTTTTAGAAGCTGGAATAATCTTTCCTATATCAGATAGCACTTGGGTTAGCCCGGTTCATGTTGTCCCGAAGAAAGGAGGAGTCACTGTCATTAAAAATGATAAAGATGAAATGATCGCTACAAGAACAGTAATTGGACATCGTATGTGTATCGATTACCGGAAACTGAATGCAGCAACTAGGAAAGATCATTTTCCACTTCCCTTCATAGATCAAATGCTAGAAAGATTAGCTAATCACCCTTACTATTGCTTCCTTGATGGATACTCCGGATTTTTCCAAATTCCTATTCGCCCGGAGGATCAAGAAAAAACGACATTCACTTGTCCATATGGCACGTTTGCTTACCGACGTATGCCTTTTGGATTGTGTAATGCACCTGCTACCTTCCAGCGGTGCATGATGTCGATCTTCACAGATTTTATTGAGGATTTCATGGAAGTATTCATGGACGATTTCTCTGTCTATGGATCTTCTTTTGAAAAATGCTTAGGCAACCTTGGTAAAGTTCTGCAAAGATGTGAAGATAAGCATTTAGTATTAAATTGGGAAAAATGTCACTTCATGGTACGAGACGGAATCGTGCTCGGGCACAGGATTTCCGGAAAAGGTATTGAAGTTGACAAAGCTAAAATCGAAGTCATGACCAGCCTACAACCTCCCACAAACGTAAAAGGAATTCGTAGTTTCTTAGGACACGCAGAATTCTATAGGCGCTTCATTAAAGATTTTTCTCAAATAGCTAGACCTCTTACATGTTTACTTTGCAAGGAAACGAACTTCGAGTTCGATGATGAGTGCTTAGCCGCGTTTCATAAGATCAAACAAGTCCTTGTTTCCGCTCCAGTTGTGCAAGCACCTGATTGGGAACTCCCATTCGAAATCATGTGCGATGCAAGTGACTATGCAGTCGGAGCAGTGCTTGGCCAACCAAAAGATAAGAAACTGCATGTAATCTACTACGCAAGCAGAACTCTAGACGAAGCTCAATGCAATTATGCTACAACAGAGAAATAACTTCTAGCTGTCGTATTTGCATTTGAGAAATTTCGTTCTTATCTCGTAGGATCTAAGGTCAGAGTTCATACTGATCATGCTGCAATCAAGTATCTAATGTCTAAGAAAGATGCTAAACCTCGGTTGATAAGATGGATCCTCCTACTGCAAGAATTCGATATCGAAATTCGAGATCGGAAAGGAGCAGATAATGGAGTTGCGGACATCTTTCACGAATTCGAGTTGAAGAAAGATTGCCTTTAAATGACAGTTTGCCTGAAGAAAACATCTATGCAATAGATACTACCCCCACCAATGCCAATACCGCACCACCACGTCCACTCATGCGAAGATCAGATGCTTTCAACACCCCATGGTTTAGGCACATAGCAAATTACCTAGCAGCTGATGTAGAACCACCACAATTCTTCGGTTATAGGAAGAAAAAGTTTCTGAAAGACGTAAGACATTATTTTTGGGATGAATCCTATCTCTATAAGAGATGTGCTGATGGGTTATTCCGAAGATGCTTGGCTGAAGAAGAGATGGAAGGAATTTTATTCGGATGCCATAGCTCGTCTTATGCAGGACACTTTGCAACTTTTAAAACTGCTTCAAAGATCTTACAAGCAGGTTTTTGGTGGCCTACTTTATTCAAAGATACTCAAGCTTATATCTCGCGATGCAATAAATGCCAAAGGATGGGCAACATAAGCAAAAGGAATGAGATGCCTCAAAATTTTATTCTCGAAGTCAAAATTTTCGATGTCTGGGGAATAGATTTTATGGGACCCTTTCCTACTTCTTTTGGAAACCAATATATCTTAGTAGCAGTAGACTACGTCTCTAAGTGGGTTAAAGCCGTCGCTAGCCCCACCAATGACGCAAAAGTCGTCATGAAGCTGTTCAAATATGTTATACTCCCGCGTTTTGGAGTTCCTAGAATTGTGATAAGCGACGGAGGGTCGCACTTCATCAACACAGTTTTCGAGAATCTTCTTAGAAAGAATGGAGTCACACATAAAGTTGCTTCACCATACCATCCCCAAACCAGCGGTCAAGTAGAAATCTCAAATAGAGAAATCAAGTCGATTTTGCAGAAAACAACTGCAGTTCATCGCAAGGATTGGTCTACAAAGCTTGACGACGCATTATGGGCATATCGAACAGCATTCAAGACACCATTAGGAACAACACCATTCAACCTAGTGTATGGAAAAGCATGCCACCTTCCAGTAGAGCTCGAGTATAAGGCGCAATGGGCTATCTAGGAGATGAACATGAATCTGAAAACAGCTGGAGAAAGAAGATTACTTCAACTTCATGAGTTAGAAGAAATCCGACACAATGCTTACGAAAACTCGAAGATCTACAAGGAGAAGACTAAAGCATATCATGATAAGAAGATTATTCATAGAACTTTTACTCCTAACGATAAGGTACTTCTTTTCAATTCTCGTCTTAAGCTTTTTCCAGGAAAATTACGTTCAAGATGCTCAAGACCCTTCACGATAAAGGAAGTTAAGCCATACGGAGCCATTGTCCTGTGGGACAGAACCGGAAACTCATTCACAGTGAATGGACAGCGTGTAAAGCCATATCTGGCTGAAGAAACCGAAGACGAAAGAGAAGTGATGTTTTTAATTGATCCATCATCGGCCAATAATGAGATCAAGGAGTGTCATGACCCCGGTTAAGTCTAATCGAGCAACAATGTCAAGCTAACGACTTGAAACAAGCGCTTAATGGGAGGCAACCCACTTGGTATTTTATCTATTTCCCTTTGAACTTTATTTTCTATTTCCATTGCTTTGTTTCTGTTTCATTTAATTTCAGGTTTTCAATAAGGAAGAATAAATAAAAAAGACGAGCAGCACTCTCCAGCACGATAAGTTCACTTAAACATTTCAACATTTCTATTTTCTTTACCATTCTTTCCAAGATTTATCACACTGAGGACAGTGTGAAATAAGTCTGGGGGAGGATGTTCATCCGTTACTAATGAAATTTGATTTGTTTTGAGTTTGTTTTGGACACAAACAAATTTTCAAAATGTTTTTCAAAAATTGTTTTCAAAAATTTTTCAAACTAGGAACACAGTAATGATATGTTCATAATTTGCATCATTTAGGTTGCATAAATCATTCCAAATCATGTTTTATTTCATGTATTTTAGGTCCCTAGGGTTTGTTTTAGAACTTAGGAGATGCATTAGGTCCCAATGAGTCTTTGCATGTTTTGAGTGTCTATCAGGTGATTATGGAGCTGAAAAGATGAATCCAGGAGGTGGAATGGTGAGCAGAGCTTGAAAAAGTGGAAAACTTGAGTCTATGGAGGTTATCGGCCATTCTCGCTGGCCAGGAAGGTTTTACCGGCCATTTTCATGTACCGCGGGAAGCTTTACCGGCCATTTTCACGTACCGCGAATTAAGTATATCGGCCAAAATCTCCGGGTGCGAACGAGTCTCAGAAATCACCTGTCCGGGGAGCCTTCCGGTCCGATTCAGATGGCGGGTCCTTCATAGAAGTTGGAGAGCATTGAAGCACGGTCTCATAGCAATTGGAATCGTAGAATTCGGACGCGTGAGCAGAGAGATAAGCTCGTCGGAAGAAACCCCTGTCTCGCAGGTATTCCGGACCGAGCAGATCAGTTCTGAAGGATGCGAAGGACGGTGCACTTCCAGGCCGATTCAGCTTCCGGGTCCTTCATGAGAATCAGAGACATTTGAGTTTTCTTTCCAGAACGTCCAAGAGCATTCAATTCGGATCTATGAGCAGGAAGATACGGCCTCCGGAATGGACACATGTCTAGACGCCTCTCTCTGGTCGTATACATGCACTGCAAAGATGTGCCCTCCAGGAAGCCTTCCACCTCCCAAGCACTGAAACTTCCTTCACAAAAGTTGGAGATAAATGAGTCCTCTGTCTTCTGCAACCGAAATCATTCAATTCGGACAAGTATCACAGGAGTTACACTCTCCGGAATGCGAAGTGATCTAAGCTGCTCTGGATGCTGCGAGATGGTCTTGCGACTTGGTTAACCCGCAGGCCTGAAGATGAACACCTGAATGCTGATGCTGCGAGTTGAAATGTGCGGGTAAACTATCACTGGAAGAGGTCTGGAGCTCCCGAGCAAGAGAAATGCTAAGTCCACAATCGTGCGACTTAGGCATGCGAGTCATCCGCGCCTGGATCTATGCCGCACGATCACTCGGAATTCACTCCGACTTGAGCCTGCGACCTAAGTGCAATAGAGACCAACCCGCACAGTTTCTACATCCCCCAGAAACCGGCTCAGCCCTGCGAGTTGGAGAGGAAGGAGACCATGCCGCAGAAACACTCGCAATTTACTCCTAGATAGGCGTGCGGCTCCGACAAGGTGATTCAAGCCTCACAAGACAAGTCTTCATCTACTGCGACTTAGGTGTGCGGCCTGGGACATACTGAACCGACCCGCAGCTTTTCCCACTTTATCCATTAAAGCCGGGTCAGGACCCGGTTTGTTCCGGGCTGACCCGGTTCGTTTTTAAGAAGGTATAAATACTTTTTAGGGTTTTTTGGGGGAGAACTAAGTTTTATTCCCTTTGTCTCTGGCCTTTTTGGTGAAAAGACTCCATTAAGAAGAGAAATATCTTTATTTGAGTGTTTAATCAAGAGAGTTTAAGGAGATCTGGGTGTTTAAAGCTGTTTTCTTTTGAATCTATCATCTCCATCTCCATTTCTCATCATTAATCATGCTAATCTACTCAACTTGCAAAAGTTTAAGAGAGATTAGTATGATTAGTGAGTAGTCACCTTAATGAGGTTCTAGATGTGTAGGTTAGGGTGCTAAAGTGTTAGATTAGGAGTGCTTAGGGCTAGATTCATTGATTCATCTCTCTAAACAGCTGTTCTCTATGCTAAATCCTTGATAATCACTTGAGATCTAGATTCTGGGAATTTCATGCACCAAAAGTGTTTGATGAAATTCCTGAAAGAGTTGTGTTAGAGGTTTAAGTAATTTTTCATCATGGGAATGATTTGTTAAATGCTTGAATGATCATTAAGAGCTGTTTGTTAATGCATATTGATTCATGTTTCACAAATGGGAATTTGGTTTGAAAATGGATTAGTATAGGGGTTAATACCTTCATGAGAGGATTAACCTAGATTAGAGTTCTTAATCATTTGAATCATGTCTCATCATTGTCATTAGCATTTCTAGTTTAACACCAAGGCACCCTAACCAACTATCATGTCTAGAATCTCATGCCTCCATCATATCATATTCACATCATTTGTCATTGTCATTTGTCTTTAAACCTGTTTATGTTTATAGTTGTCTCTAGATTAATCAAAACCTATTCTTGTTTGCTTGAATTAAGAACTTGATCATATAGCTTAGTGTCTAACACCACATCTGGATTGATAAACCTCTTTGTACTACATTGACAAGGGGATTGATAGCCCTGAGACCCTTAAAAGTCCTATCTATCAATTGGCGCCGTTGCCAAATTGTGGTTTGATTAGCATTAAGCTCTGATCTGTTCTTGAGATCAAGTGCTTACTTTCTTGTTTTTACTGATTCCTTTCAATTTCTGTTTGTGATTTCAGGTATATGAACACCAGGTCTAGATCAAGAAGCTGCGGTCCTCCTTTTCCTCTAAACGACAACATCAACCTTCTGGTACCAAGGAGGAGAAGAGACAGACGTGGTAGACAACTTGATCAGACTGAGATGGCAGACCAAGGAGATCACGGGGTAGATATAGAACAACCAGTTCAGGAGCAACAGGCTCAAGGTCAGGGAGCTGGTATTGGAATTGGTCAGGGGTTTCACCAAGGCAATGTTCAGCAGGAACAGGTGCACCACCAACAAGCCTATGTCCACCAGGGACAAGCTCAGGCTCATCAACAGAGGCATCAGGCCAATGTTCAACAAAGACACCAGGTGCACCACCAACCCCACCCTTTCCAACCACAACAAAGAAGATATGAGCAACCCCAAATATATGTTGGCGAGAATGACAGGGCCAATGCTCATCAGTATGGGGCTGGTATTCAGGCACCACCTGTGCAGAACAACAACTTTGAAGTGAAAGCATCATTGCTGAATATGGTCCAGAACTCAAAGTTCCATGGGTTAGCAATGGAAGATCCCTTGGAACACTTGGACCAGTTTGATAAGGTGTGTGATCTGACCAAGATTAATGGAGTTTCAGAAGACAGCTTTAAGCTAAGACTATTCCCATTCAGTCTTGGTGACAAAGCTCATCAATGGGAGAAGAATCTTCCAAGAGGCTCCATTCAAACCTGGGAGCAATGCAAGCAAGCCTTCTTATCTAAGTTCTTCTCCACCTCAAGAACTGCAAAACTGAGAAACCAAATCTCTAGCTTCACTCAGCACAGCAATGAAAGTTTTGGTGAAGCATATGAGAGATTCAGGAGCTACACAAACCAATGCCCACACCATGGGTTTAGTGAGGCTTCTCTTCTCAGCACACTGTATAGGGGAGCTCTTCCCAAGATTAGAAACCAGCTGGATACTGCTTCAAATGGGAACTTTCTGGGTAAAGAGATACATGCTGCTTTAGAGCTAGTGGAGAACTTAGCATTGAGCAATGATACTTATGGTGAAGACTATGACAGATCAAATAGGTATGAAGGTTCAAGCTCAGAACAGAGGCTCACCAGAGAAGTTAAGGAGTTGAGGAGTGAATTGGACAAGCTGAAATTCACCACTCAGAAGCCAATGCATTTTGTTGGAGAGTATGAGGAACCTTCTCAAATTTTTGAGAACATAAGTGAAGAAGGTCTTACCCAAGAGGAGCTCAACTACATTGGGAATCAGAGGTTCCAAAGATATCAGTATGGTAATGCCAATCCAAACCTCTCTTACAGGAACACCAATGTAGCTAACCCACAAGACCAGGTCTATCCCAATTCTCAAGCTCCAAAGAACTTTGTTCCCAAGCACAACTTTCAAGGGTCATTCCAACCCAAGAATCAATTTGGTCAGAATCAGAGTTTTGGTCAGCAACAGCAACCATTTCAGGGCACTGGTTACACTTCACAGCAGCCAAAGGCACCACCAGGGTTTGGTCCACCACAGTTCCAACAGCAGGCGCCGGTTCAACAACAGTTTCAGCCACCAATGGTTCAACAGCAGCCACAGATGGGTACAGATATGGTTGGTATTCTGCAACAACTACTTCAGGGTCAACAGACTATGCAGCAGGAAATCAAGGAACTGAAGCAAAACCAGGCATCAAGCTCAAGGAACCAAGGTCACCTACCTGGAAAACCAGAACCCAACCCCAAGGAATATGCCAAGGCCATAACACTGAGGAGTGGCAAGGAGTTACCTGGTATTGAGAACAACAATGTGATCATTGAGGACATGATCAACCTGAGGGGGAGGCAGCCTTAAAGGATGATCAAGTTGCTGAGAAA
>NW_006256486.1:10351699-10356372 GCF_000478725.1 Eutrema salsugineum
TTATCATGAGCGTATCCCATTCTGGAAAGGACTGTGCAGCTCAACCAGAAAAGATTGGAGCAAAAGGCTGGATGATGCATTATGGGCTTACAGGACTGCCTTTAAAACTCCAATTGGAACATCACCATTCAGTCTGCTATATGGGAAGAGCTGCCACCTTCCTGTGGAGTTGGAGTACAAAGCTATGTGGGCTGTGAAGTTTCTAAACTTTGATATCAAGACAGCTCAGGAGAAAAGAATCATGCAACTCCATGAGCTTGAGGAGATTAGGCTTGAGGCTTTTGAAAGCTCAAAGATCTATAAGGAGAAGACCAAAGTCCTGCATGACCAAAAGATTTTAAAGAGAGAGTTCAAGTGTGGTGATTTGGTCTTGCTTTTCAACTCCAGACTTAAGTTGTTTCCAGGAAAGCTTAAGTCTAGGTGGTCTGGACCTTTCAAAGTTCTTGAAGTGAGGCCTTATGGTGCCATTGTCTTGGAAGGAAAAAATGGTCAGGAATTTGTGGTGAATGGACAGAGAGTCAAGCATTACTTAGTTTCACAAGGGAAAGAGGAAGCTACATCAGTTCCTCTTCTTGATCCACCAGCCTGTTAACCAGGTTCTCAAAGTCAAACTTAGAGACTTTAAACAAAGTGTTCTTGGGAGACACCCCAAGCTTATCTTTGTACATAGTTCTTCTGATTTCTTCTCTTTTCTTTTATGTTTTAGAACTTTCTGATGGGTTTTGTGAGTTGGTCTCAGGTACTAAGTGATCTTTGGAGGACATAGCTCAGTGATGAATGGAAAGAAGCATGTGAGAGAGCTGAGAGAAGTGTTTAAGGCCAGAAAAACGTTTAAGTCCCAAAAGCTGCGGCCTAGGAGTGCGGGTCAGAAGAGAAGAGCCCAGGCCGCAGCAAGGTTCGGAATTTACTCCGGCCTGGGCGTGCGACCTGGAAAGAGGAAGGCCGAGCCGCACAGAAAGAAGAAGGCCCGAAACGTTTAAGTCCCATTTACTGCGGGATGGTTGCGCGGGTCAGAAGAGAGGGAGCTAGGCCGCACGACTATTCGGAATTTACTCCGGCCTGGGCGTGCGACCTAGGAGCGTAGACGCTGAGCCGCACCAAAAAGAAGAAGGCCGAGGGTTCTAAGTGTTAAACCGTGCGACCTGGTGCTGCGGCCTGAAACCCAAGGAGTCTAAGTCGCACGATCGTTCGGAATTTACTGCGGGATGGGAGCGCGGGTCAGAAGAAAGATGGCCAGGCCGCAGAAAGACTCGGAATTTACTCCGAGATGGTCCCAAAAGCTGCGGGATAGGAGCGCGGGTCAGAAGAAAGATGGCCAGGCCGCAGAAAGACTCGGAATTTACTCCGAGATGGTTGCGCGGGTCAGAGCAGAGGATGACCAGGCCGCAGCATGAAGAGAACGGCCAGAATGCCTAAGTAACAAAAGCTGCGGGATGGTTGCGCGGGTCAGAGCAGAGGATGACCAGGCCGCAGCATGAAGAGAACGGCCAGAATGCCTAAGTAACAAAAGCTGCGGGATGGTTGTGCGGGTCAGAGCAGAGGATGACCAGGCCGCACGAAATTTCTTCCGGTTCTACACCGAGACGGTCACACAGCTCGATCCCGACAGTTCCCGGACGCACAAAAGAGAGAAAGGAGGCCGGTCAATGAGAAAAGGATGGGTCAAAGCCTTGACTGGTCAAAATAGATCTATTGACCACCAGTCCAGAGGCTTGACCCTACCCCACACTCTCTCTTCCTCACTACAAACCCGAGTTTGCGATGATTACAACTGGGAGGAACCAGGCACTTCAGGGTTCAGAGCTCAACAGAAGATTGGTATTCTCCAACAATGGTGCAAGTACCATTTTTGAGTTGTTAACATCATCCTGATTGCATTTCGAACTTGTTGCATCTTAATCCCAAGGTATTTCGCCCTGTTGAAACTCATCTCTTTCCATGTTCTTCAATGGTGATTTTTTTTTGAACTTTAAAGTGTGGAATCGATTTTGATAGGTTGTTTTAGACCTTGGGAGTGTGGAATCGATTTTGATAGGTTGTTTTAGACCTTGGGATTATTTTTATAAATGCTAGGGTGCTAGATAGTCTTGGAAAACAGAGCACTTTGTTTGTAATTTTTGAGACTTTTGTGAGGTTCATCCTTGTACTAACAATATTTTTGAGAATCTCTTGGCAGATGACTGAAAGAACCAACTCTTTGGCCAAGAAGAAGGGCCCTGCATCAAAAGGCAAAGGTTTGGTCTCAGGAACTTCAAAGCCAAGAAACAAAGGTCAAGGTGCAAAGAATACTACAAAGCAAGGAAAGTGTGATCCAGCGCCAAAAAGGACAAGGCCTGAAGGAAGAGCTTTGGTGGTTGCTTCTGGTTCCAAGAAAAAGGGGAAACAGTTGGCTGTGGTATCTGAGAGTGAACAGACTGAAAGTGACTCCGGCAGCTCAGCTGGTGGTTCCCAAGGCACCAATGAAGAGGGATCAAAGAAGTTCAAGAAAACTGAACCAGAAACACCTGATTATCTGGCTAAGTTTCAGCAGATAGAGATCCAGCAAGGGAGATTCCCTGATTTGGACTTTCTGAAGAAGATCGGCCTCTATGAAGATGTCAAGACTTTGCTTGGGAACATGGGTGTTGAGTCACTTTTGGAGATGAGAGAAATCGCTTATGAGCAAGAGTCCCAAGAGTTCTTGGCCTCCTTTGAAGCTTTCATTTACTACCCAAGGGATTCAAGAATCATTCAAGGAGATGGGCTTGGACATGTGGAGTTTACTGTGAAAGGGAAGGAATATTCAGTGTCATTCAGAGAATTGAGTAAGATCTTTGAGTTTTCAACACCTAGAAATGAATTTCTCTCAAGATGGCCAAGTGCATCAAGGAGATGAAGAAGAGGATCAAGAAGCTTGAAAACCCTTGCAAAGGTGGGGCTCCAGCACCAGTTTCACCAAGAAACAGAGAGGAAGTTGGGGAGAGTTCCATGAACTGCACAGCCTTGGTCGCATATGGAACCACTTGGGTAGATCTTGACGACGGGAGTGATGAAGCCAGCCACCATTCTTGGGAAACACCGTCAGGCCACACATCGAACCCCTCCTACTCATTGGGGTCTGATTTCAACAGCCACTAGGTAACACTCAAAACCTTGTAAATAGCATGTAGACTTTTTTTTTCCTTTTGCATTTTGCTTGTTTGCTTTGGTTTCACTTCTTTCTCATACTTTTATAACACAAGGGACTGTGTTATTTAAGTGTGGGGGAGGAGTTTCATCCTTTACTAACCATGTTTTCTATTTTCTCATTTTACACTTTGAGTCTTGAGTCACATTCTAGTTGCATAGTCATCTAAGTGCATATAAAAACCAAAAAAATGGAAAAATCTGAAAATTTTTCACAAAAAAAATGATCATGTAGTTGCATTCTCATTTTTAGGATTGAGTCTAGATTGCATTTGCATATAGGTTGCATCTTGCAAGGAGTAATGATAGGTTTTCTAGAGAGTACATCACTTTGAGAACTTGAATTGAATATGCTTGTGAATCTTTTTCTATGCTTGCAAAGTCTGAAATGATTTGAATCTGAGAAGCAAGTTTGAATTAAACTCAACTCTAATTAAGTGGAAACCTTGAACTTGACCTGAAAATATCTTGTGATGCATTGTTTGAAAAAGCTTGTGGATACCAATATACATACTTGAGCTAGAACCACTGTTTTTACCACTCTTTTCCTTAGCTCAAGTAGCTGAATCCACATCATGGATCAGTTCCCACACCTTGAACCCATCCTTCTTTTAAGCCACTGTTTGTGTGTGAATTGAAAGGCCACCTTGGATCAAACTTAGCAGAAAGTGTTAGGTTTAGAGCGACAAGGGCAGGTCTCATTGAGTGCTGTGTTCCAACATCAAGGAACTGAGAGTTTTGGCGAGGAATAAGTGTGGGGGAAAAGACTTTTTGGTGAGTGGAAAAAGGTGAGATGAGTGGAAAGAGAGAGTGAAAATAACTAGGGGAATGAAAGAAAAAGAAGTCAGTCTTGGTGTTTTGAGAAAGTGAGCTCTGGTTTGTTGAAAAGAAAAATCTAGCCTCTAAGTGAAAAAGAAAGAAAAGAAGCCAAAAGCTCAAATGTTTTGATAAGAAAGAAAGAAGAGGCTAGAAGTTGTAAAAGAAAAAGAGCTGTGTAAAGTTTGAGTTCCAAGACTTGAGAGTGAAAGTGAAGAACAAATCCCCTAGTGAGAGAAAAATGAGTGTGAAAAGTGAGGTCTTTGAGCAAGAGAGGAAGCTTTGAGTAGAGGGTGGGGAGTGATGAGTCTTTGCCCTTGTATGCATAGGTTGCTTTTTACCTTTAGCATTCTGCCAAAGTTTGATCATTCATAGAGAGATCCCTTTGCTGCATTTAACCCACTTGAACACTGATGAGATCATTTTAATCTCATAGCCTCTCCCTAGCCAAGCCAGCTTGTTTAAACCTTGCATCATGAGATCCACCTGATAAAAGCTTAATGAATGTGAAAGAGTTGAGAGAGAGAAGAACTTGTGGAGATTCCTTGCTGAGTTGACATATATCTGAGTATGGCTTTGCATTGCATAATTGAGCATGAACTTGAATTCTCATTGTGATCACTTCTCTCAAAAAGAAAATGTGAACTCCCATTGCATACAACCTCTTTCTCTCATTTGCTCTTTTTGCTTGA
>NW_006256486.1:10357818-10379043 GCF_000478725.1 Eutrema salsugineum
GTATGATTAGTGAGTAGTCACCTAATGAGGTCTAGATGTGTAGGTTAGGGTGCTAAAGTGTTAGATTAGGAGTGCTTAGGGCTAGATTCATTGATTCATCTCTCTAAACAGCTGTTCTCTATGCTAAATCCTTGATAATCACTTGAGATCTAGATTCTGGGAATTTCATGCACCAAAAGTGTTTGATGAAATTCCTGAAAGAGTTGTGTTAGAGGTTTAAGTAATTTTTCATCATGGGAATGATTTGTTAAATGCTTGAATGATCATTAAGAGCTGTTTGTTAATGCATATTGATTCATGTTTCACAAATGGGAATTTGGTTTGAAAATGGATTAGTATAGGGGTTAATACCTTCATGAGAGGATTAACCTAGATTAGAGTTCTTAATCATTTGAATCATGTCTCATCATTGTCATTAGCATTTCTAGTTTAACACCAAGGCACCCTAACCAACTATCATGTCTAGAATCTCATGCCTCCATCATATCATATTCACATCATTTGTCATTGTCATTTGTCTTTAAACCTGTTTATGTTTATAGTTGTCTCTAGATTAATCAAAACCTATTCTTGTTTGCTTGAATTAAGAACTTGATCATATAGCTTAGTGTCTAACACCACATCTGGATTGATAAACCTCTTTGTACTACATTGACAAGGGGATTGATAGCCCTGAGACCCTTAAAAGTCCTATCTATCAAGTAAACATTACTATGATGAATTAGACCAGTGTGCTTCTACGCTATTTCTTCGTTTTTTGCTCATTTTGTGATTTAGGCCTAGACTAGGCGGTAGCTAAGTACTTGCATTACGAAATCCCACCAGAGGACTTCTATTCATGGAGATTCTTTCTGACAGGATATACTAGCTCATTTTATCTGGACTTAATTTTGACATAATTTTCTCATTAAAGCGTTAGATCAGGGAAACGAATCATACATTCAGGACTCCTTTACCCTTTTACCACTCTTTGTTGATCCTGAATGGCTAGTTTATCTTTAGCTAGTTCCCCACCGAACATAACCTCTTTCAAACCACATGCATTCTTGTTTTTCATTGTTCTATATGCAGATATGTGCAAAAACGTCGGAGAGAAAGAGGATCAACGCGGTTTTCAGTCACTGAAGACGGAGACCAGCGATTTCATTGGAAAAATTCAACAAAAGGAGAAAATTCAGTTTGCCTTGGAAAAACTTCAAAATCTTGGTACAATTTCGTCCCTTACACTCTCTCTTTATAAAAGGTTATTTCCTCTTTCAAAAAAAAAATATTAAAAAAAATTAAAAAAAAATTAAAAAAAAAAAGAAAAGAAAAATATGAAGGGAGAGGAAATTTAATACCTTATAGAGTCTAGGAGGATCGAATTTTATACTTGAGGCAAGCTTGATTTGAATTTATGGAGTTTTGGAGATTATCTTTATGATTCCCGGAAAAAATCTAAGTCTGGGGGAACAGCTATTTACAACAAAGGAGGAAGATTATGCAACAACATTTGGCAAAGGAGAAGTGACTGAAAATCTGCGGTCATCAACAAGTCCTTCTCTCTCTTGCGGTTTTGCATAATATCTAGCATCCTCCATATTCTTCAGGTAACCCTAAACACCTAAGCACCACCACTTAAATAGCCTTTAATGCCAAACGCCGCCTACCCTGAATAATGTCTTTGATGAGAATTCACTACTATACTTAATGAATGTAGAGAGCTAGTTGACTGGAAGTTAGATCTAAGTGTGTAGATTTTCGCATGACGGATTAACGGACTAGTTTGCTTGTATTTTGGTGAGAATTTTCTAGACTAGATCCAAATAGATGTTTCACGATAAGTTTTGGTTTAGAAGGACGGTCACTGAGATATTGTTTAGTTCCTGCGATTTTTAAAATTCTTTCTTGACTTAAGTTTGTTTGAGGACAAACAAAAAGGTAAGTCTGGGGGAGTTGATAACACCGTATTTTGACCACTTTTATGGATCATAATAATGTCTTATGCAGGTGTTTTAACTCTGTTTTCAATGTTTTTAAAGTGTTTTCAATGTTTTAGAGTTTCAAAAGACTTTACAGGAAACTTGGGCAAAAGATATGCAATTTGGAACAAATGAGCAATTTTGGATAAATGCAGACTGTCAGAAGTATGACAAGCGATGAAGATCTTCTCACCGTCTGATCACCCCCAAAATTTGAGACAACATAGAGGATCCAACCAGATTTCTAATGCACTTGGTTTGGAGACAATCCAACGGTTAGATCTTCAGATACTCCCGATGCAAGAATGACAGAAAATGCAGTTCCGGAAGAGAGCATGTGCTGGGACCGCGGCAAACACCCATTTTCCCGCGGGTAGAGCCACCGCGACCGCGGACTTTGGTCGTTCACTTTCCCGACGACTTAATTAAAGCCCAGATCAATTCCTTTCGTTATTTTTGAAGCCCTAAGTGTCCAGAACCACCCCAGAAGCTATAAATACCCCCTTTAGGTCATTCTAAAGAGGAGGGACCGAAACTTAGCCAACTTAGAGAGAGAGATTTTCATGGGATCAACCCTAGAGAGCCGCCGCCGTCTTGGAAGAAGGGGCCGCCGCTGGAGGAAGCCATCGCGCCTCCATCTGCTTCTCCGTTCCTCGTTTTTCTTCCTTATTCTCTTTAATTTCGTGCACTTTCAATACTCCGTGATGATTGTTTACAATATGTTTGAGTAGTTACCCAGTTGGGTTTAAAGGGATTGTTCAAAGGGAATTTCATGTGTCTTTGCTTATGAATCGATAGATTTAGGATTTATAATCTTCTAGATGTCTTCGTTTGCCTTTAATCTTACTGCGTGATTCTTTGCTGGCCACTTAGAAGCCGATCTGATATGATATGTTGCGAAAGCTTTCATTGATTGTCTGAACTAGGGTGAAACAGCAATTCTTCTATAGGAGTGGAAACCTACCTGTAGTTGAGTTGTGAATGTTGATGAGTCTTGTCCTGCTATTGCATCTTCTCCCTTCCAGAATCAGAGTGGAAACCTACTGATTAGGGTTGCGAGAGATAGTTGTTTAGTTCTACGAAAGTAGGCTATTCATACTTCTGTGCCTCGAGTTCTAGAACATACGTAGTTGATTACCTTTATCACTTGTTTAAAATCGACATAGCTTAGTCCATGAACCCCTGCGAAACCCCTTGAGCCCCAACGTTTGTCTTTAATTGCTTACATCCTTCGATTTTATTTGCTTTTCATTCACTTATTACCTGCTTTCATTCGCCCTTGGTTTAATCGCTTTTTACTTGTTTTACTTGCTTTCGTTTTTATTTGCTTTTACTTGTTTAGCTTTCTAGTTTAGATTTAGTGACAACCAAAAACCCAAAACCAAAACCAAAACCTTTCTAGTTCTAATCTGATTTAAGCGTTGCAGTGAATTCATACTGAAACAACTAAGTCTCTGTGGATCGATACCCTAAGTACTACAGCGCACATCTGTGCACTTGCAGACATTTAGGGGTTATAAATTTAAAACCTGAAGCTTAGTAAAACGAAAACAGCCAACCCCGTTTAAAAATCGCTCATCACCTTCCTATAGGAGCAGCACCATTTCGAAGTAGACACATCGGAGGATGAGTGATTGATCAGCACTTTATTGTCATTGAACAGCCATCACAGTTCTATCATCATTTTCTTTTCTTTTATCTTATTTTATTTTCGCTTTTATTCACCATCTTCTCACCAACTTTTTCACACTGGAGACAGTGTGATTTAAGGCTGGGGGAGGATGTCTATCCGTACAAATCATTTTCTTGCTTTGCTTTAAAAATTTCAAGTACTTTTTAAATTATAATATGTAACCTATTCGACTTAAAATATTTTTCAGGAATGTTTGACACAAAACTGTGATGATTTAAACCTGCACGCTTCTGCACTACGCATGATAGCTCATTTATGGTTAGCACTAGACTAGGCGGTAGCTAGAGCACTTGCACTACGAACTCCCACCAGAGGACTTCTATTCATGGAGATTCTTTCTGACAGGATATACTAGCTCATTTTATTTGACCTTAATATTGATATCTAATTTCTCATCATTGATTTTAGGCAGGCATCAAGATATACATCTAGGACGTCTTTTACCCTCATTTTTACCACTCTTTGTCGTCCTAGATGACCAGTTCATCTTTATCTGGTACCATACCCTAAACCCAAAACCCTTGTTTTCAATCTTCCTGCATTCTCTCCTTAGTTTATATCAGCAGATATGTGCAAAAACGTCGGCGAAAAGAGAAGTGACGCAGTTTTCAGTCACTCACGAGGAAGACAGAATGGAATTGGGACGGAAGAGTATCAGAAACGTTATTAAGCTTTACAAGACTGATTTTTATTGGTAATTTCGTGCTCTCTATGACTCTATATCTAAAGGTGCTACCTCTTTCCAGAAAAAAAAAAAAAGAATGACAGAGAGAGGGAAAAAAAAACTAATGAGTCTTAAATTGTCGAAATTTTTGGAGCAAAAAGCAACCACTATTCGTTTAAAGAGCTATGGTTTTGAAAGATTTACAAAAATCTAAGTCTGGGGGAGTTAGGAGAGAACCTGAGGAAGAAGACCAGAAATCTATGGCAAGAAGAAAGTGACTGAAAACTGTAGATATCAACAGCTTCACTCTCTCTTGCGGTTTTGCATAATATCTTGCATCCTCCAGATCTTCAGGTAACCCATAAACACTTTAAGACTTACCCCTAGAATAACCCTTTTGACACCTAGCCTAGATTTCCCTGTTTATACTTTCTATGATGAGAACCACCGAAATTTTTAATGAATGTTAAGAGCTAGTTGGCTGCAAGTTAGATCTCAGTGCAATAAATTTCCGCATGACAGATTAACGGACTAGTTATGTCCGTATTTCTAGTAAGAATTTTCTAAGCTATTCCCGATTGATGCATAATGATTGATATTGGTCTAGAACCTTGGTCTCTGAGATTTTTTTTTTGTTCCTGCGTTTTTAAACCTCTCACCGAGATTTGGCCTTTGTTTTGTTTGAGGACAAAAAAAGACTAAGTGTGGGGAGTTGATAACACCGGATTTTGACCATTTTGATGGATCACTTTAATGTCTTTAAAGGTGTTTTTACTCCATTTTGAAAGGTTTTCAAAGGATTTCTATGTTTTCGGATTTTAAAAGACTTTTCAGGTAATTTGAGATAAAGAGGCACAAATTGGAACAAAAATACTCTTTTGGATAAATGCAGACTGTCAGAACTCTCATGGAGAGACGAAGACCTTCTCACCGTCCGATCACCTTCAAAATTGGACAAATTATAGAAGAATCAACCAGCTTCCAAATGCACTTGGTTTGGCGACATTCTAACGGTTGGATCTCTAGATATTCAATTTGCCCCGGAGACACTCGAAGACGGCCAGCAAGTCAGGCGACCGCGGCCACCAACCTATCCACCGCGGTCACAAGCCTCACGACCGCGGCCAGACCTCTATTTCCCACGGCCACGTTACTCCTGACCGTTGCCGGCGAACTCCGATTAAAAGCCCATATTTCTGAAGCCCAAAATCATTTCTCTGCCTCAATTCTGGAACCCTAGAGACCATGGAGTATTGAAGACTACAAATACTTGTCATTTAGGTCGTTTTTAGACATAACCTTCATACTTTTACAGAAACCCTTTTTCTTTCATCCGTTTATGCGATTTTTAGAGAAGATTGTTCAACTATGAGTTCTTTAATAGAGAAGCTTTCTTTCAAATCTTTTCTTTACTGCTTTGATTGATTTTATTAAAACCAATGATGATGTCAACCTCAGCCATGTCTAAGTAGATCCGAGTTGGGCTTAGGGTTCCCGAAAGGGGCTCTCGTAATCGAATAAGACATCTAGGTTTATAGATCTGAGATTTTAACTTTGCCCTCTGTTATTCTCGTTCTTATTGCAGGTATGCTTGATTGATCACCTCGTATCTGATTTAGATAGATAGTGTTGCGAAAATTTTCATTAAGTATCCGACCTAGAATGAAACAGGCGATTTTTTTGTAGGAGTGGAAACCTACCTGCGGCGAAATTGTGAGTACTGACGAGTCTTATGCAGCTCTTGCGTTCTCTCCCTTCCAAGGTCAGAGTGGAAACCTACTGGTCAGGGTTGCGAGAAACAGTTAGTTATGATCACGACGGTGACGTCATACCGCCGTACTCTAGCTCTTGCTAGAACCCTATATTTTGATATATGTAAATCCCAATCTATAATCCCTAGTGTTAAAACTGATTATGATCCCTGTAGAGTTTTCAAAAGCTCAGCGTTTTTAGCCATAGTTTACAAACCAATCGATTTTTACTTGCTCATTTAGATCTGCATTTCATTTGCTTTAGTTCGACAGTCTGCTTGTTTCATTTGCTTTCATTCGATTTTCTATTTGCTTTTTAGGATAGATTTATTTGCTTTCTTTAGTTTTAGTTTAATCTGTAACAAACAACCAACCCCTAAAACCAATCTAGTCTAGACATAAAGTTAGAAACCGTAGAAGAATAGCAGGCACACAAATTTTTGTGGATTCGATCCCTAAATACTACAATTGATTAGCTGTGCACTTGCGGCTTTCATTTGTTTTTAATAAGGGTAAAACTTGTTTCCTCACGCAGTAGACAAATCATATATATATATATATATATATATATATATATATGTTCTAAGTCGGTAGTCACAAGATATCTCCTCGATATGGGACCGAGAGGACTTTCCTTTTCTCTCAGTTGTTTTTTTTTTTCATTCGGAAGTTTCCTTTTTCGATCGGAAATTTCTTTTTCCATCCGATCTCGCGAACTTTCTCGATTCCTTTGAGAAGTTCTGACCGACTCCACGTTCATGAGCCAAGTTCAGCCCAGGAACTCGTTTGGCCCAATCTTCCCGGTACGATTCCTTCGTCAACCGGTCTCAATTCATGCTAATCTTGGTTTGTACTGGAGAAAACCGGGGGTACGGTTTTCACCTCCAACAATTACGCATTCCGTTCCATAAACGAAGACGACTGGGGATTCTCTGGTGGCCCGACGCAGAGTCGTCCGGTGTGACCAGAGTACTCTTGGCGTCGAGCCTCTTTTTCAATCTGTCCAAAATTGTTTTTTTGGCTGCCTCCTCTTGTCCATTCCCCTGGGGATACCTTGGTGTGGATTTACTTAGGCGGATTCTCCACTTCTCGCAGAAAGATTCGAAACGAGTGGAGATGAATTGAGACCAGTTGTCGGTGACTATCTCATAGGGAAACCCGTGTTGACAGATGATGTTCTTCCAGACGAAGTGCTCGACCTGGGCGTATTTTATGCTTGCGTAGGAATCTGCTTCCACCCATTTCGAGAATTAGTCAGTGAGAACCAGTAGGAATCACTTCTGCTTTGATCTGTAAAAAGGCCCAAGTATGTCCATCGACCATCACATGAAGGGATATGGTGACGAGATCGATGACAGCAGCTCGGTCGGTTAATTTATGGTCGGGGCGTGCCGTTGGCATTTTTCACACTTTGCGGTAAACTTCTTGCAATCCTTCACCATCGTTGGCCAAAATTATCTATGTCATTTTATCTTGATTGCTAAGGATCTTTCGCTGGAATGGTTTCCCCACGCACCGCTGTGCACTTCATGCATTATTTTCCTCTCTTCGTCTCCTTCCACGAACGTCACTAGTGGTCTCGATAACCTCCACTTAAATACTTCGCCATCGACGAGGACATACCGCCCGACTTAGGCCTTTAGCTTGCGAGCCTCCCATTTGTTGGGTGGGACTTCTCCATCAGCGATGTAGACTCGAATTGATCTGAGCCATTCCTTGTCACACCCGTACTCTGGCTCGGGTGACGAAGCGTCTTTGGCCATTGTTATCACCTCGTCGTTGTTGTCGGGTTCTTCCTCTGGGGGGTTTATCAGGCGAACTCCTTCCACCACTTTTATACTTGGTCGCTCGATAAATTCTTGGGGTATCGTTCTTCTAAGATCCAGATCTGAGGTCGAGGCGAGGGCCACTAGGGCATCCGCCGAAGTGTTCTCACCTCAGGGTATGCGCGTGCGCTCGAATTCGTTAAACTATTTTACTAAACTCTGGACCACCCAGAGGTATGATTCCATTCTTCCGTCTTTTGCTTCGTATTCTCCGTTAAATTGATTTGCTACCAGCTGTGAGTCGCATAAGGCTCTTATCTTATGCACTTTGATCCCAAATGCTAATCGTAGACCAGCTATCCGTGCTTCGTATTCTGCCTCATTATTCGAGGCGTTGATAACAAAGAGTTTTGGGACTCTTAAGGAGGTTATCAATCTCCTTAATCAGTTGTAGATAAAGGGTTATCAATCCAACAATTTGGTTTAGACACTTATCTATGAGATAGTTTCTTAATTCAAGCAATATGAGTAATTTGATTGGTAACAAGTGCTTAAACTGAAAACTAAACAACAGAATGACAAGTGATTAAATTAAATTAAACCAAGCAATAACAATAAACAGGTGATGATGATATGAATATGATGAGGGAAAGGTCTTAGACATGATAGATGGTTAGGGTGCTTTAATGCTAAACTAGAGAGCTAAATGAACAAACAATCAAACAAAACCATTTAACATAGACTCTTAAGTAAGATAACCCTCTCATGAAGGCATTAAATTCCTATGTTAATCCTCTTTAATACCAAATTCCTATTTGAGAAGCATGAATTAACAAGCATTAAGAATCAGTCTAATAAGTCATTTAAGCATTAAACTATCACTCTCATGATGAAAAACGCTTAAACCTCTAACAAGCTTGGTTCAGGCATTTCTACAAACACCTTTTGGATGGTGAAATGCCCAAGATCTATACCAGAGTGATGTGCAAAGATCTAGCTTCGGGAAAAGCTTGTTAGAGAATGGATGATGCATGATCTAAGTCCTAAACTCTCTAATCTAACATCTTATCACCTTAACCTACATATCTAAGACCTGAAAATGGATCTACTCGCTAATCATAGTTAACACACTTGATCTTTTGCAAGGAGTGATGTTAAACATGATTAAAAGCTTTGAATGAGATGGAGAAATGATTTGATGCAATGAAACACTCTTAAAATCGATTAAGAAAATGAGAGATATCTCTTAACACCAAGGTTTTTACACTAAAGAGGTAAGAGAAAACGAAAATGGGATAAAAGATGATTAGGATTTTTGCCAAAATAGTATTTATAGCTTTTAAAAGAGAACCGGGTCAGCCCGGAAAAAACCGGGTACTGAACCAATCCTGCTGGGTTTTTGGGTCGGACCCTCGGCTTGGACAAGTCTTGTGCCGAGGTCTTATGGCGAGGGTGTCTTGCAACCTGGGTTGGAAATGCATGAACATCTCAAGTACATGCATGGATGCTTGTCTTTGATCTTCACGTGAAAAGGTTGTGATGAGAGAAGTGTTTGTGAGCTGAACCGTGTATGAGAAAGCCTCGGTATGAGCTGTGCCGAGGTGTTTGGTTGACGCTTGGACCGATCTGTTCGAAACATACCTCGGCTTGACCTTGTACAGAGGGTCTTAAGCTGAGGCCTCTAAATACTTAGTCAAATTTATCCTCTTGAACCTTCTTGATGCAAAGCCTCGGTATGATTCCAGGCAAGGTAAATGGCCGAGGCTTGACCAAAATGTTTTGTAAAAAAAGCCTTGGTATAGCCATATCGAGGTACTTTGGTCGAGGTTTTTTTCCAACACTTAGCAGAATTTCTTGATCTTTGAAAAGAATATTGAAGTAGCAAACATTCTTTTATATCTGAGAAAACTGGTTATTACAAATTGTTTTTTTACCTTCATTGTAATCGTCTTTTTAGTTTATAGATAAATTCTTTATGTTCTTTTTTAATTCCTTTTATATTTGATCATAGCATAGTTTTGATTAAAAACACAAATAAGAAGTCAAAATCAATACAACTTACAAAAAAAAGCAGTGAATGAATCATATAAAACAACTCAAAACAAAAATTATTACATAGATAGCAATCATAAGCTGAATATAAAATGTAAATTTTTATATATTTTTTGCATTATCTATTTCATACGATCATGTGAAAAAAATTTATGGACATGTGGCAAAAAATTTTTTTTTCTCAACTGATTTAGCCTATACAAATTTCTGAGTTAATATAATACATTGAAAGACAAACTAATAATCATAATTTTTGCTTTCAGATTCATGAAAACTTTTATCTTGTATCATATTATTTACCATAATTTTTAAATAAATTTTATTGATTATACCTCATTTTTGTAACCAAAGTGGATAAGTTTTTTATTTTATTTAATTTTATTTTCATTATATATGTTTTTTATGGAATATAAAAAATCAAGGTAGTTAAAATCTTTTCTCCATCCTTAGCTACTTTAATCAATACAAATTTTTAGTTAAATTTACAAATGAAAATGCAAACTAATAAGTACAAATTTTACTCTCGTATCTAAGAGAAAATTAGTTTTGAAACAAAGATAATATATGATTATGGAATGAACTTTGAAAAAAATTAATAATAGCAAAAATTGATAAAGTAAATACGCTTTTCGTTAACCTCAAATTATCTCAAACATATAGAAACCATAATTTTTCCTGGTGACATATATTAAACACATTCACTATCTTATGTAACTTCAATTAATTAATTTTAACTTTTATATAATTTTTAGCCCCATATGTGGTAGAAATCAAAGCTGGAAGATTCTGCACGAGCCTTTTTACGGTAAGTGGTTGTGGTCTCTCCTCCTTGTTTTGAGGCTTACCGAATGTATTTGGATGCTGCTTGGTAAGCTAATTGTTACTTTTGTGATTCCGGTTGGGTTGTTAAACTCCATCAGATACCATTTTATTCCAAGGATCTCGTTCGCCTTAATAACAGAACCTCTTTCTCTATTCTCAGCGCTTCGTTTATCAAAAATGTCAGGTATCAATCACTTGATATGTTTGTTGGATTGTTTGAATTTTATCATTCTTCTCAAATCCGATGGCCAAGCTTTGAAGATTTACGATCTCGTTTTCGACATTAAAGCGGCTTGTAGTAGTTTTGTCTATATCTCATTTCATCATATTCTTTGTTTAGCTAATAGTTTAACAAATAGTTTAGCCAAGGTGGTTCTTTTACGTCGTAATGACTCATTCTTTAGTGAAAGCTAACTCTATTCTTTTGCCTTTTTGAATTGAACTGGTTGCACACACATAAACAAATTTAAAATTAATTATAGTTATGTGATAACAATTTGAATGCTAATATAGGAGTCTCTAAATATGTGTGCACACATATGTAAATAAATTTTACTATTTTATTTGTTCTTATTTATTTATAGGGTTTTCTGCAAAAAACCTGTTACGTGGACATAATTTGCAACTTAACCCTTCACCTGAGAAAAATATAGGTCAATCTTCCATCTGTCAGTCAAACCGCTATATAACCCTCCTCTATATATTAATTTTATAAGGTGAAGAGTTAAGTTGCAAATTGTGTCCATGGTTTGTAGAAAACCATTATTTATATAAATGAAACATCTAATTTAAATTTAAAATAGTCCGACTTTAATATTATTTATTTTAATTTTTATTATTAATAAAACAATTATACATAATTTTCTTATCTTTAAATAAATTATCAAAATAATATTAGAGTTTGGAAATTAAAAATTTTTAATGTTAAGACGGACCAATGAAAATTTTATACAGTATTTTTTTATTCAGTAATAATATTAAAATTTATAAATTTTCTTAATTTTGAATGTTGATATGGACCAATAAAATTATTTTTTAAAATTCCATGTGAACATCCTAAAAAGCATTTAGCTCAACTTTTATTAGTAACAATAGATTTGTAAGGATTGTTTCTCTTGTTTCTGGATTATTTGGATAAGTTTTGGATTTTCTTAATTGCGGTTTATAAAACGCAAATTCTGAAAAACTAAATACACATCTTAAATTACAATATTTTTATAAGGATTAAAATTGAGTGTGAAATATATTACTTTTACTTGCATATCATAACTGAGTGTTAAATATTCTCTTCTCTTCTCTTCTCTTCTATTCTTTTCTCCTCTTTTTTCCTTCTGATCTCTAACATTTTGGTTCCCTAGGTCACCGGAAAACGCTTGTACCATCGCCGCTGTGGAAATGGTTTAAGATTCTTCACTTATTTTTTTTTTGTCATGTATTATCTTACCTTTGTTAGAAATTGTTTAATTATTGTTAGAAATTGATTAATTAGGTTAGATTTGTGTGTAATTGTTAAATTTTAGGTTGTTAGATAATATTAATTAAGATTAGATTTGCTATTTTTTTAAAGGTTTTGTTGTTATTTTTTCTTAATGATAATTAGATGTTTGGTGTGTTTGAAATACTTTTTGATAAGTCTTTGGTGTGTTTGAATACTATAAACTTTGTGTTAAAGTTAATGATTATTTTGGTATTATGATAAGTGTTAGTGTGTTTGAAAACAAAATATATACTAAGAATATTTATAAATTTTAGTATTTTTTGAAAAATAATTGTAAATCATGTTTTTTTGCAAATTATAAGTTTTTATAAGTTAATGTCTACAATTTTTAATATTATTATAAGTTTTTTATATAAAAAGTAACCTTTGAATATTTTTATTAAATTTTTATAAAAATATACAAACGGATTTCTAACTGTATTTTTTTTTTACATTTTTCGACAGACTCCGGATGGAGTTTATATTAAAATTAAATTCGAGCAGTTTTCAAATTTTATAATTAAAAAAAATCCAAACTTTAAATGTAATTCGAAAATAAAATTTTATAAATTAAATTAAAATTTTAATAAAAATATTCAAAAGGTTATTTTTTATATACAAAAAACTTATAATAACATTAAAAATTGTGAATATTAACTTATAAAAACTTATAATATGTTAAATTATTAACAACAATTATTTTTTAAAAATACTAAAATTCATAAATATTTTTATCAAATAAAGAGTATGAGCAATCAAATCAGCTCAAAGCATATTCCAATTGTCGAATAGAGAGAAATTTGAACAATTTTTCTCGCCTATCAGATTATTCATACATGGCTCAGATTCTTTGATACTAGATCCTTGCTGTTGAGATTGTCTTGTTGACTGACTCTTTTTTCCGAGTACCTATGTGGGTTACACTTCATTATATCCCGACCTTTCGAGATTATTGAGCTTGAGTCTAAGATATAAAAAAATATAATATCTCCTCCTTTTAACCATTTAGTTCTCGACTTTCTTGTCTCTGACAATGTAGACTACACTGTCAGATACGAGAAACCCAAGAATAGGTGGCCTCTCATTTTGGATCTTCTGAATTCAGTTCTAAAAGATTTAAGAGCATCCTCAACGGTAGTATGAAGATGGTCTCTACTTAATTTTCAAGCTGAAAAAAAAACATTTAATGGGCTTTAATAGCAGATACGACTCTTGTTTTGTGCTCTGCAGAGCTTCATTAGAGACGCTGACGTATCAACGTCTGATTGGTCGTTAGCTTTTTATTTTTTTTTTGTTTATTTTATTTAAAACCTCTGAGTGATATAAGGGTTTTGCATTTGTTATTTTTTGTCATGATTGCAAGTAATCTTATTCAGGGTTTATGATTTGCATATTTCTGTTTAATTTGGTTCTATGTAATGTTTGTTTAAATTTCAAATTAATAAAATAATTTTTATTCATAAAATATTTGTATTATTAAAGTTACAAATTTAAAAAAAAAATTTAGAACCCCTGATTACATCCCACCATTGGACCATCATATTTGAAAATGATGTAGTAGAGGTTCTAAAACCAAAAAATTGAATAAATCCATTAAAATAATGAATTAGAACCCCTCACAACATCCTATTGTTGGAGGTGGTCTAAGAACCGGTGCTATTTGCTTAATTCGTATTGGACTTATGTCTTAATTTGGTTTAGAAAGGCGGTATCTGCAAAAAATTATAGAAATACCATGTGCAAACACACGGTTTTGTAAGAAGATTAAATTTATCCCAACAACAGAGTCATTGGAAAGAAACAACTCTTTTTTTTTTCTTGTCATCAAAACAACTCTTTATTTCTCTACTAATAACAATTTTTTAATGTTTCATTAGAGTTATCAGAAAGAAACAACTCTTATGGTGTATTGCTCTACTAATAACAACTGAATCACTGAAATTACTCATCCGAACATCATTTTTTTGTTTAATCCATAATTTGTGTGCTCTCTATTATTTGATCTGATTTCGGCTTTCGAAACGAAAGTCTCCGACCATAGTTTTTTTTTTTTTCTAACATCTATTTTATTAAATTGTGAAAGGGTGGTACAATTTGTTTACAAGCCACATAGGCGGTACATAGAAAACAGAATATATTCAAACAGAGTTAAAAGCTTGTTTTGCCAACATATCAGCAGCTTGATTACGTTCTCGATTCACCTTGTCTAATGAACATTGTGGTAGCTTCTGAATCCAAATTCTGATGTCAATCAGAGTATTCCCGATTTCTGTCGAATCCCCACTTCTATATATTGATTAGATTTACCAACTCGGTATTATCTCCTTCAAACCAGACTTGTCTCCAACCTTGTGACCATATTGTTTGTAGAACATGTAGAAAGCCAATGGCTTCAGCTTGCAGAGGTGTACTAACTTCTCTTAACTTTGCATTTCCTGATATTATGTGCTTCCCTTGGTAATCTCGCAATATCCATCCTGTACCTGTGCAGGTTTGTCCAACATGAAAACTGCTGTCAAAATTGCATTTTAACCAACCTTGTGGAGGAGGTTACCATTCAGAGCTCTTTGAATAAGATAATGATGTATCTGTTGAATCCTTGTTTGCTGTATCTAATGATGCCGTCCATTCATTGACTCCCAATATACTACGTTGTGCATCGTCGTCTGGATGAACACTTCTTTGGTCAAATAGAAACTCATTACGTGATTTCCAGATATTCCATAGTACCCAGAAAGGTAATGTTGCATGTGCCTAGGAGATCGTTCTTCTTTTTCTAACTCCATAATCTTCAAAATGTTTGATTGTAAGTCATTAGAAGGGTTATTAAAATGATTCATACCTGTACATCTCCAAACCGCAGTAGCATATTGACACTGAAATAGAATATGATTTATGGTTTCCTCTTCCATACAACATCTTTGGCATATTGTATTTAGTTGAATCCCTCTTGTTGAAAGCTTTTCTTTTGTTAATATAGCACCCGATAGTACACGCTAGAGAAAATGCTTAATCTTTGGTAGAATTTCAAACTTCCATATTATTCTCTTTATTGTCACTGATCCATTAGGAGGTTCAATGGGATCCTCTTCCATATGCATATGAGTTGCAAACCAATACCCGGATTTAACATTATACTCTGAGTTCTTTGTATATGGCCAAATATATTGATCCTTTTCCGCATATGATGATAGTAAAAGACTTTTTGCAAGATCAATATCTTCGAAATTTAACACTATGTGTAATTTCTCTTCATCCCATTCGCGTGTTCCTGTTTTCCATAAATCAGATATGCATCGATTTATATCATCCAGAATTCCATTTGCAGGTCGTGGTGGTGATGTTGGTAACCATGGATCAGTCCATATTCTTGTATCTTTCCCATTTCCTAAACGGATTCTCATCCCTTGTTGAAGTAAATCTTTGACAGCTTGTATGGATTTCCATCCATATGAACCATTATTGCCACACGTTGATTGTACAAACATCAACGACAACGAGTGATGGTAGCGACCTTTATTAATCCGAGCTAGTAAAGAATGTGGATTCTGGATTATTCTCCAAGCCTGTTTTGCAAGTAGAGCTCTGTTGAAATGAAATAAATCTCTGAATCCTAACCCCCTTCATCTTTTGGTAAAGACATTCTCTTCCAAGCCACCCATGGGATTTTCCGTTTACCATTATTGCCCCACCAAAATTCTGTTAAGATACTGTTTATTTCATCATATAATGTCTTCGGAAGCAGGAAACAATTCATTGAATATATGGGGATGGCCTGAAGAACTGATTAGTTAAAATCTCCTTTCCCGCATGTGAAAGAAACTGGTTATACCAACTGCTTGCTTTGTCTTTGATACGTTGAGCCACATATGAAAAGCTTTCAATCTTACTTCGACCAAGTTGCTCTGGTAAACCTAAATATTTTCCTTCACCTCCTTCATTCTGTATTCCAAGGATGTTCTTGATCATCATCTTTTTCTGATCATCAATATGCACACCAAATATGATTGATGATTTCACATAATTGATTTTTTGTCCAGAGATAGCTTCATATTGCCTGAAAATAGTTGCTAAACTTTCACAATCTGACCGATTTGCCCGACACTACAGGAAAACAGTTAATAACCGACTACATTTTGCTACTGAATATGTAGTCGCTAATATTTATGACGGATTAGCGATTGCTTTGCGACGAAAAAACCGACAACAAAAAACCAGTCGCCACGCAGTCGCTAAATGGCGACTAATAATTCCGTCGCCAAATTGTCGCAGATTAGCGACTGATTTGCGACTTTATTTCAGTCACGAAAAGGAAGTAGTAATTCAGTCGCTAATTAGCGACTACCTTACGACTTGTGCGGCGAAACGCAAAAATAAGACACGTGTAATACGTTTTCAGGCAGGTATACCGGTTTTTTGCGACTGACCGTTAGGAGTCACAAATTAGTGGCTAAGCCGTCACATTTGAGTTGCAAATTTTTCTATATATATGAACCCCAAACCCATTTTACCATCATCAACAAGTGTGCTAGCTTTTTTGTTAGATGTACCATAAAATTCCTCTGGTACTTATTTTTGAGATGAGTTCTTAAAAAAGGTTTAAGAAAAAAGAGTTATAATTTAGACTTTGTGATAAAAAAAGTTTTTCTTTATCATAAAATATGTCTGAAAATTATAACTATAATAATTATAGAGAGTGGATGTATAAACGGATCAATGAAGAGACGGGTAATTTTTCGGATGAGTTTAAAGCTGGGGTGGAGCAATTCATGAACTTTGCAAATAATCAGTCCATAACGCAAAGTAATGGGGGTAAATTTTACTGCCCTTGTAGTCAGTGCAAAAACAACAAGTTTTTGTCAGGGAGAAAAATTTGGAGTCATCTATACAGTAAATGATTCATGCCAGATTATTATGTTTGGTACAAGCATGGAGAAGAAATCACTATGGATTGTGGAAATAGTTATGTTAATACAACTCAGTTAAGTGGGAGTGAAGATCAAATGGATAATGTAGTTGAAGATAGATATGCAGATATGGTGAATGATGCATTTTGTGATTATTATCATCCAGATAATAGTGATTGTCTAGATGAAAGTAATGAAAATGTACAAGAACCTGTACGCAACCATCCCCAAAAGTTTTACGACTTGTTAGAAGCTGGAAAAAAACCATTATATGATGGTTGTCATGAAGGTCACTCACAGTTATCCTTAGCTGCTCGGTTTATGCAAAATAAGTCAGATTATAACATGAGTGAAAAGTGTGTGGATTCATGGGCTTCATTGTTTTCAGAGTATTTACCAGACGGAAATCAAGCAACAAGTTCTCATTACGAGACAGAGAAATTGATGGGAAATCTGGGCCTTCCCTTTCATAAAATTGATGTTTGTATCAACAATTGTATGATCTTCTGGAAAGAGGATGAGCATTGGGAGAAATGTAAATTTTGCCAAGCACCAAGATATAAGCCTAACGAAGGACGGCGATCACGAAATAAAATACCATATAGTCGTATGTGGTATCTGCCTATAGCCGATAAGAATGTATCAGAACGAGAAGACAGCATCGGCAATGAGATGGCATGCTGAACACCATGCGAAGGAGGGAGAAATGTCACATCCATCTGATGCTGCAGAGTGGAAATATTTTCAAGATCTACATCCACAGTTTGCCGAAGAACCACGTAATGTTTATCTTGGATTATGTACAGATGGGTTCAATCCATTTGGCATGTCTCGTAATCATTCATTATGGCCTGTGATATTGACCCCTTATAATTTACCCCCCTGGTATGTGCATGAAGACAGAGTATTTGTTCCTTACGATATTGAATTCTGGGCCAAATCATCCACGAGCCAGTCTTGATATCTTCCTCCGACCTCTTATCGATGATTTAAAGGATCTGTGGTCTACTGGAGTCAATGCATATGACGTGTCCTTGAAACAAAATTTTAATTTGAAAGCTGTGCTGCTCTGGACGATAAGTGACTTTCCGGCATACGGTATGTTATCTGGATGGACCACTCATGGAAAATTATCTTGTCCTATTTGCATGGAAGATACAAAAGCTTTTTATCTCCCAAATGGAAGGAAGACATGTTGGTTTGATTGTCACAGAAGGTTTCTTCCACAGGGTCATCCATTAAGAAAGAATAGAAAAGACTTTTTGAAGTGTAAACAAGCCATGAATGACTATCCACCAGAATCTTTGACTGCTGAGCAAATTTATTCTGAGCGGATAGAATCTGTGAATCCTGTGAAAACGTCTGAGTACGGTGGAAATGGTCATGAAAAAAAAAACCTGGTTACGGAAAATGGCATAATTGGCACAAAGAAAGTATATTTTGGGAGTTGCCATATTGGAGGGACCTTAATCTCCGACATAATCTTGATGTTATGCATATAGAAAAGAATTTTTTTGACAACATCATGAATACTCTTATGAGTGTGGAGGGTAAATCGAAAGACACAATCAAGTCAAGACTGGATATAGAACGATTCTGTGATCGGGCACACTTGCATGTTAACGCAAATGGTGCAGCTCTTTTTCCTGTATACACATTAGAAGATGCTGACAAGAAAAGATTACTGGAATGTGTGAAAGCCGTACAATTTCCAGATGGTTATGCATTCGACTTAGCTAGTTGTGATGATATAGAGAAGGGAAAACTTTCTGGTATGAAGAGTCATGATTGTCATGTTTTTATGGAACGACTACTTCCATTTATCTTTGCAGAACTCCTAGACCGGAATGTCCATCTTGCATTATCAGGTAATTAATTACTGTTTTACGTAATCATAGTTCGATTATGAAATATACTATTAAAGGGTGAACTAAGCATTTTGGTTTAACTATTGTAGGGGTTGGAGTATTTTTTCGTGACTTATGTTCTAGAACTTTGCACAAAAACCGCGTCCAAATGCTAAAACAGAACATAGTCTTAATCCTATGCAATTTGGAAAAAATCTTTCCACCATCATTTTTTGATGTCATGGGGCACTTGCATATACATCTCCCCTACGAAGCTGAATTAGGGGGACCTGTACAGTATAGGTGGATGTATCCTTTTGAAAGATTTTTCAAAAAGTTGAAAGCAAAAGCAAAGAACAAACGATATGCTTCAGGATCGATTGTTGAATCGTATATCAATGACGAGATTGCTTATTTCACAGAACACTATTTTGCCGCACATATACAAACAAAATCAAGGTGTCCTGTCCACATTAAATTTACAGATTTAATATACATCCTGGATCAAACAAATTAAGTTCATCTCATAATTTGGGCAGGTTAACAAGATTCAATGAAGGTGAAGTTCCCGTATTTGACGTTCCAGGAGTTCCAGATATATTTATTCATGTCGGTCCTCCAAGTGGACAAATGCACGAGATATGGCTATCAGAATTAGACCATCAAATAGCACATGCATACATTTTACGAAATTGCGAGTATTTTCAGCCTTTTGAGCGGTATAATTTAGTTTTCATTTTTTAGTTTATGTTTTAATAGAATATACATGATTTATCATATAAAATATATATCGGTCTTATATAGGATATTTGAAGACTATATATGCGCCAAATATCCAGATCTCTCTGAAAAAGATCTCTCCGCAAAATGGGCTGACGAATATCCATCCTAGGTCAAAGATTACGTATGTCTTACTCTAATTCATAACTCAATTTTAATTTGGCAACCATATATAAAATGTTCGTTCATATATGCAGGTTACTTACTGGAATACCACAAATCCTTTTCCTGATTGGGTTCAAGACATAGTGCATGGACCCGTGAACAAGGCTAAAACATGGCCCATCTATTTTACCAGAGGATATTTGTTTCATACGCAGAGTCATGGTGTGGGACGAAAAACATGTAACTATGGGATAAGTGTAAAAGGAGAAAATTATACGGATGCGTCTGATGAAGCTGATTTCTACGGAATCTTAACGGATATCATACAACTTGAGTATGAGGGGATGACAAATTTGAAAATCACACTATTTAAATGTTACTGGTATGACCCAGTTATCGGTAGAGGCACTCGAAGGAACAATGGCGGCATTGTAGATGTTAATTCTTCGTGAAGATACAATAAGTACGAACCATTTATACTAGGTATGTATGTATACCCTAACTTTAAAAAATGGAGACATGAGTTTCTCAATGACCTTTTTTGTTGATATTGCACAGCATCTCAAGCAGATCAAGTTTGTTATATCCCATATCCATACCGGAAAAAACCAAAGCAATTGTGGCTAAACGTGGTGAAAGTGAATCCGAGAGGAAATATTTCTGGAGAATATGAAGAGAAAGAACCAACTCTTTTACAACAAATAAATGATGGTGCTGTAATGCGGACTACAATTGAAGATCTCGTAATAGAGAATCGAGTACTCGGATTAAACTCCATAAACCTTGATTTTGATGTCCAAGATGCAGAACCGGAAGATGAATTTCTGTGTAATTTATCGTCATCTGATGATGATGATGAAGATGAAGATGAGCCTTACTAATTTATGTAACATTTTCTTGTAAACTAAATATTTATGTTATATATTTTGCAAGTAAGATAATATTTAGACCTAATTATCTTAGCAAATTTTAAAAACTCCCAAAATTACCTCCTTACATTTTTAACCCATAAAAAATTCCCTCCTTAAAATTTAAAACTCCCCAAAATTTCCCCCTTAAATTTTCTAAACCCAAAATTTCCCTCCAATAAATTTGGCCCAAAACTTCCCCCCCCTAAATTTGGCCCAAAATTTCCCTCCCCCCTTAAATTTGGCTGGACTTTCCCCCCCCCCCCCCTCCCCACAAAATATTTTACACCCTAAAACCCAAGAAAAGACCCAAAAACACGAGTCCTGGCCCAACAACTACACCCTAAACACCCAGATTCTCTTTCATTTCGCGAGAAAACCCTAATCCCCAAATTCCCTTCTCTTCTCCACACGATTTCCTTATGCAATCCATCTTCTTCTCCAATCCATCTTCTTCTCCACTCCATCTTCTTCCAGCCCACAACCATGCCA
>NW_006256486.1:10379143-10508212 GCF_000478725.1 Eutrema salsugineum
GATCGGATCTAAACTCGAACCGGTAAACCTTTTTCGTTTTAGTCATCCTCCCCAACGAAACCCTAATCCCACAAAATCAATTCAACTCCATGGCTGGTCGGCGATACAAGAGAGGTGGAAAAAGAGGCGGTGCGAGTACATCGAATGCGAGACGGCCGAACACTCTGCCACCCCAGTATGAGTTCACTCAGGCGAACAGTAGCCAATCGCCACCACCTCTTCAACCGACGAAGCCACCATCAATCTCTGTTAGAGATTATCCCCCACCGATGCAACTATTCGATAGCTCTTCTCCACCGCTTCAACATCAATCGTCGGCACCACCTCACCGTGACTCCTCTCCACCGATTCAGCATCACTCTTCTGCCCCGGTTCAACATCGCTCCTCTGCAACACTTCAACCTCGCTCCTCTGCACCTAGTCAACCACGGACGTCGGCTAACTCTCAACACCCACCCGCACTGAGTGAGGAACAAACCTCTCCACCGGCTCAACCAATCTACTCTCACTCGCATGAAGGTCACCACGATGGTGAAGAAGCTCTAGTCCCACCCACTCTCGCGGAAGACCATCAGAGGATTCTCAAGGCGTTGCTCAATCAGCCTGGCAGGGAAGCTTTTACGACTGTCCTTTCTCCCATACCGAAGCCAAATAAAACGTGGTATGCTTTTTCATTCTTATCTGATTTTGCTTACTTTAGATATTTTTGTAGCTTTGTTTGATTATCGTGTGGATTAGATGTGTACATTTGTTTGATTATCGTTGTGGAATAGATGTATAGCTTGTGTTTGATTATCATGTGGATTAAATGTGTGGACTTAGTATTATTTAGCTTAGGTTTAGTGCTTGTGTACTTGTGTTTGTTATCGTGTGGACTTAGATGTTTAGCTTATGTTGTGGACTTATTACTTTTCTTTCACCGGTTGTGTATCTTATGTTCTGGACTTAGTAATATTTAGCTTAGGTTTAGTGCTTGTGTGCTTGTTTTTTTTTTTGTGTGGACTTAGGTTGTTATGTGCTTTGGCTTGTTATTTTTTTGATACTTGTCTCTTGTTTGCTTTATTTTGGTTTATTTGGTAACTTCTTCCTTGTTTTTTACTAAGTGTGTAGGTTTGGCTGTGACAAGTCAAAACTGACCCGAAAGATTACCAAAATCTTTACAAATAAGTTTGATGGACCATTCTATAGTTGGACCTGTGTGCCTCGGGACAGACAAGAACGGTTTTTCATTGAATTTGCGGTAATGTTTTCTGTTCATAAGAGTCTTTAATGTGTCATATGGGTTTTTTATATTGCTCACTAAACATCCTCTTCTCTTTATGTCGTAGAAAACACACACATGGGACCCCTTAGTAACCGGTGTGGTTCAAGAAAAATTTGAGTCCATCTGTCTAAACCGGATGAAAGATATGGTGAGCAAGGCAAAGACTTCTGGAGACCAACCGAATTGGATTGGAGATACACTCTGGAAACAGATGAACGAATACTGGGACACTGAAGAAGCCAAGGAGAAGAGTGCAACCACTTATGCTGCTTGTATGTCTGACCGTAAGGGTCTTGGTCCTCACGTCCACTTCTCAGGCCAGAAGTCCTACCTACAAATCCAACAAGAAATGGTAAGTATCTTTACTAATCACTCAGTATAAACATTCCATCATTTCTCTGTTTTCTTCACATTGTTATTGTTTTTCATTCAGGAAGAAGAGTTGGGAAGACCTGTGAGTCTTGGTGAAGTATTTATCAAGACTCATACCAAATCAGATGGGACATTTGTAGACCGGAAGTCCAAGTCTGTGGCTGAAGCATACAAGAGGAACCTGGAAGCCAAGTTGGCTGACCTCAGGATTGACTCAGAGACTTCTGATGGTACTTCACCGGCTGTGGAGCTATCCGTAGAGGAGGAGAATGAGCTATTTCTGCAGGTAAAACATTGTTTTTTGTTTGTGTTTTGTTTTACAATGTTTTATGATTCTTTGGATTTCAAGAAGTTGACATCTTCATTTCGTTTTTGCAGTCTACTTTCACAAATGAAAGAGGAACCCCTTCTGGGATTGGAAGCCTCTCACAGTCAATCAATGGAAAGAGGAGATACCCAGGAAGCTGTTCAACATACAGGGGTCTAGAAGAACAGCTTCAAGAAGCTCAGTGCCTAATAGAAGAACAAGCTGCAGAGAACTTAAGGCGTGAAGCAGAGCTTGCCAAAGTTTCTGCTGAGCAGCAAGCCAAGCTCGACAAACTATCTCTGGTGGAAAGGTATTTAACTGAAACTGATCCTAGGTTCTTGGATTTCTTGTCTGCAAATCAAACCCCTCCAATTGATGGGATGTCTTCAGCTCAACAAACTGCAGCTCCAACCTCTAATCCAAACACTTCTTCGTCGCCAGCCACATAGGTTCTTCTAAGTCTCTGTTTGTTGTTCTATGTATCTCATCACTCTTATTATCTTTTGGAACTTATGTCAATAGTTGAATATGTAACCATTTTTATTTTGCACCTAGTTGAACAATGTATGTTTGTTTTATGTAATATATTTCTTCTTATGCTATTATCTTTGTTGTATATGATGTTTAGATGAAAATGTAAAAACTGAATCAAATGAAAATAGGTGGATCAAATCGCATAACCAAACAAGAAATCAACTACCAAAAAGAGTAGCAAGACAGTCGTTATTTAGTCACAACTACGTCGCTAATCAGTCGCTAAATCGTCACGAATAAACATGTACAAATCACTGGAGTCGCGATTTAGTCGCTACGATAGTTACAAAACAGTCGTTATTCTGTCGCTAAATTCAGCTACGGATTCGCGACTAATAATTGGTGACTTCTTCTCTACTACGTATTAGTAGTACAACAGTCGCCAAATGTAGCAACTAATTAGCGACTAAGACATGGCGACCTTTTTACGATGACCTTACAGTCGGTAATTGGTCGTTAAATTAGTCTATTCAGTCGCTACTTTAGCGACTGCATAACGACTGCTCTTCGTCACGACACATCCGTCGCCAGTCAGTCGCGAATGGCCGACTATTTGGCGACTGATTAAATTAGCGACGATAAATTAGCGACTACTCTGTTCAGTGAGAAATCAGTCGCAAAGTTATATTTAGCGACTGTTTAGCGATTGATTTTGGTGTCGCTACACCTCTGTTTTCTTGTAGTGCGACAGAAAAATAATGAGTCGTCAGCAAATAGAAGATGAGTTACTTTTGGGCAATGTTTTGCCAACTTCATACCCTAAAATCGATTGTTGGATTCGGCCTTGGTTAACATCTGACTCAGGACTTTGGCACACAAAAGAAATAAGTATGGACTTAACGGGTCGCCTTGACGTATCCCTCTTGTGGGTTTTATGTTCCCATATGGAGAGCCATTTACCAATACAGAAAATGAAACCGTCCTAGCACAACACATTAGAGGAATTCTCATTCCCATCTTCCTCTTCTTGTATTTCCATCTCAGCATTATCATGATTGTTGTCTTTGTCACCATCTTGAACAGCATCAATTCCTTCACCATTATGGTTAATCTCTTTACCTTGAATTGGATTGCCTTCGTCTCCATTAGCATTGTCATCATCGTCTTCCTGAACATCATTTTGCTCTTGATTTTGACCCTCGCAGACGCCTGTGTCGTGAGTCATCATCCCACAAACCGTACAAAAGCCTCTCAGTCTCTCGTACCGGAATTTGAGAAGGGTATTGACACCTGGAGTGAATTGAAAATTTTTCTGGAACCGGAGCGGCAGATCAATATTCCAATTCACCTTCACACGCACAAACTCCACCATCGCCGCCGCTTCTGGGTCGAAGTCCACCGCGACAACTTCTCCAAGACGGTCACCAATATGGCGAATAACTGGTTCCATTAAGAACTGAAGTGGAATTCCTCTTATCTGAATCCAAAATTGGATGTGATTCAAATCAAAGGCATCCATTTCCGGACTCCACCGGCGTAGAACAAGCATTCGATCGTTAAAAGCCCACGGCCTCCGATTAATGACCGATTGCATCAGTTCTTCAGACGAAAACACAAACTAAAACTGCCTTCTATCAATTACCCGACCAGAAATAATTCTTTGCAAGCCTCAGTTGCGTGGTAAAGTCGCCACAATCGCCCTCAAATTTTGACGCCTTGGAATCAAAGTTCTTCCCATGAGGGAAAACTGATTTGCTCTCGCTGCTGCTACACAAATTTCAGTTGGAAGTGCCTCTGGTTCATCGTTGACACCAAGGTTGATATCTTGAATTGCACTGCGTAAATTTTCAGCCATAGTAAGGGAAGGAGGAAAAATCTATTGAAAATGAGAATAAAAAGGAGTTTCGAGAGATGTTGATGAATCTGTTGTATTGAGTCCCAATATTTATAGAATAAGGGAAAGTTGCAGTTGTGCAACACAGATTCATCATAGTGATTCACGATGTCTACTATGGAGATGGCCGACGTCGTGAAGAAACCGCTGTTCCACGACATCGGAGAAAATGGAAACTGTTCTCACAAAGAGAAACCGACAAATCGCAAAAAAAATCGCCTTTCTCTCTTTCATCTCCTCTAGGTCTGTTGTCCTCTCATTGTCGCAAGTTTTAGTCTCCGACCATAGTTATAATAAGATTAATTAATATTTATTTTTAATCAAATAAAAAATGATTTTGAGTATTGAAAACTGAAAAGGAAACAGATTAAAAAAAACCAATTAATCGAAACATGTCACAGGCCATGGGTCGTTGATCCTTTAACCAACCAACCCCATAAGCACTCTATAGCTACCAAAACCACCATGAATCTTTCTTCTTCTTTTTCTTCTTCCTCGTCCTCGTCGCGGGTTTCACTCCGGTTCCTGATTCTCTCTCATCGCCGTCCCTAATTTCTACCTTCCTCGTCGCTTTCCGGGAGATGAAAGCGTTCGTCTCCGCTCTTCACACCGGAGAAGCTTATAGCCTGATAGGTATTAATTAGGGTTTTCGTTTACCGGCGAATTAGCCCGCACGGATTTTGGAGCTTTTGCTGTTATGGCGGAAGAGAATCGCAAGGATCGAGGCGTTTCGTCTGAAGTCACGATTCCTTCTGGTTTGAACCGGATCCGGACTCGGTTAGCTCCATCATGTCCGAGACCTGATGATTCCGCCGATTCCGTTCCCAAGCCTCCGTTTAACCGTAAGCAGAAAAGTATTACTTCTCGTGGACATGGCAAAACCACTGGCTCTTCGAAGCAAGGTTTTGATTTCTCTTTTTTTCGTTTTTTCCCCGATAAGAATCATTGTATTTGCATACGGTGTGATTCTATAACTATTAATTTTAAAAGGTTCTTATTTCCATACCATCATAGTTTTTTTTTTTGAACTCTTCTTCAGAGAAACAAATTGAGATATTTGCTTGGATTTTAGACAATTCAAGGAAAAACCAGAAATGCTTTAAATATATACATATCGTTTCTTGGTGGTGATCACTCGACTCTATGTTTCAGAGCATAAAGGAAAAAAGTTTTCGAGGTGGCTTGCTTCATATAAACCCAAGCACTCCTCTGGGAATCCTCCAAAAGATGGTTGCTCGAGTCTTGAGGTAAAAAAATGTCTGTTTTTGTTTTTTTGTTTTTTGCTTCGGATGGGGTAGCGTTGGATTTGGAATTTAACTGACTTGTTTTTGGTGACAGGATGTAAACTTGAAAGTCAAGAACTCTCGTAAAGACGAGGAGAGGATGGTCAAGGTGTCTGAAACTAACCTTTCCTCTTGCAAGGTCTCAATGGGTATCAAGAGCTTTTCACATGAATTAGGGCCAAGGGGTGGTGTTCAAGCTTCTCACCCTCGTCCGCACAGCTACAACGATCTGAAGGTACTGCTTGTTACGGAGTAGCGTTATATTTTGATGGTTTGGTTTAGTCATAAACTATAATTGATAAAACTTCTTAGGGTTGAGTTTTGTTTTCTAAAATTTTAGAGAATTAGAGTAAAATCTGTGTGCCATATAGCTAGTGTAAGGACTCGTTTTTTTGGTCTTGTTATGTTAATTGGTTTTCCTTTTTTTTTTCAAATGCAATGATATCCAGGAGCTTCTGGGCTCACTTCACTCAAGATTTGATGTTGCTAAGGAGATTGTGGATAAGAAGCTGAATGAGTTTGTCATAGATGTGGAAGAGGCTATAAAGAAAATGGATCCATCATTTCCTGAAGATCGAGAAATGGCAAAGGAGTTACTTAGGTTGGCTCAAGCCTGTGTGGAGATGACATCTGCTCAACTCCGAGCTACTTGTGAGTCTATTGTCCAAGACTTAACTAGCAAAAGGAAACTGTGTCAAGCAGGAGTTGTGAAGTGGTTGTTTTCTCAGTTGCTATTTATATTGACTCATTGTACAAGAGTTGTGATGTTTCAGAGAGAGAATGAACCAATTGATGAGAGCTCCTTCCGAAAATTTAAGGAATGTTTAGAAAGCATCCCTGCTCTGGAAACAAATTGGGTTTCCACTTCCAGAGTTGATGATTCTGCTTCTGCTTATTCTAAATATCAACGGAATGAAGCTGGGAAAAAGTTCAAGAGACGGGACAAAGAATCTTTAGAGCCAGAAAAAAGTTTCGGTTTTGGGATTGTAGACGATCATAGCAATAATGCTGCCAGAGAAGGTTATGCAGCTCCTAAACAGGAATTTCCATCGCAGAAACCCCATTGTGATAGTAAAGTGGTAGAACAAAGATTTTACTTAAGTGATGAATATCAAGATAAGATGTCTAATGAGTCTGGTAAAGACTTAGGTGGATCTGACTCTGTAATCTGCAGAATATGCGAGGAAGAAGTTTCGCTCTCCCATCTGGAACCACACTCTTACATATGTGCATATGCAGATAAATGTGAAATAAATTGTTTGGATGTTGATGAACGCCTTTTGAAACTTGAAGAGATACTGGAACAGATAATTGATTCACGAAGTTTAAATTCCTTTACTCAAGCTGGTGGCCTGGAAAACCCAGTTTTACAGAAATCTGGAGTTGCATCTGAAGGTTGTTCTCCCAAGGTGAATGAATGGCGGAATAAAGGTGTAGAAGGAATGTTTGAGGATCTGCATGAGATGGATACTGCTTTCATAGACGAGTCTTACACATATCCTATTAACCTGAAGAGCCATGTAGGGGCCAAATTTTGCCATCATGGCACTTCATCATCAACTGGTAGCATTACGTCAGTATCTTCAACAAATACTCCCAGAACAAGTCACTTTGACTCCTATTGGCTAGAGCGGCATAGTCCAGAGCAAGAGGATCTTCAACTGGTTAGTTGTCTGTTTCCACTATATTCTCTTTTTAGGCAGATTAAGTATTGATTCGGTGTTATATGTTGCTGCACTATAGTTTGATACTGTGCCTTGCAGTATCCTTATATATTTATTTAGGTCATATCCTGATGAGTTTTGTGAAGATAAATCGCTTCAAACCAATCATGCGGTGTTGCTAGAATCTTAAAATACTTAATGTCTTTAATCAACAAAACTTTAGTCGCTCACAATTTTGTTAGTATTACTGATGCCATTACAGGTTGATAATTTTCTTCTTCTCTGTTATAACCTCTCTAGGTTTTAGCTAATCAATAGCTTCAACTCCTTTTGATTCATGTTTTGGTTACTTGTCCATGGCCTCCAAATCAGATAGATAGCATTTGTGTTTACCTATTCCTTTTTGTATGCATAATCTAGTCCTGCTTATATATTTCTTCCATCTTGCAGATGATGGACCTTTCTGATATTGCCCGCTGTGGAGCAAGCACAGATCTGTCGAAGGAGGGGTCCTGTGATAATCTGCTTGCCTGCATGCAAGACATACAGGCTGTCTTGAAGCAGAGCAAGCTCAAAGCACTTGTTATAGATACTTTTGGAGGGAGGATCGAGAAACTTCTCTGGTAAATTCACCATATTATAAAATACTAACTACTGCGCTCATCTTTTAAATAATATTAACTCTGATCTTATCTGCAGCGAGAAATATATATACGCGTGTGATTTGGTTTCTGATAAAAGTTCAACGGGCATTGTAAAAGAGAATGGAACTGTCTTGGAGAATGCATCGCAAGGTTCTTCAATGGCTACTCCGCACTCGGTGCAGAAAGATAGGACAAGCATCGATGACTTTGAGATCATCAAACCAATAAGCAGAGGTGCCTTTGGTAAAGTCTTTCTTGCACGCAAAAGAACAACTGGGGACTTTTTTGCAATAAAGGTAGATGCAATTTACTTTCGCTTTGTCGCAGAAATAGTGTGTTTATTTTGCCTTCTGTAGCTCTAATATGCGCAGTGCTGTGAATCATATATTTCAGTGAAAAGATTAAAATGAAAATACTAGTTAAGAAACGGTTGTGATAACCTCTATGGCTGTAAACTAATTAAGAATATATAACACATGTTCACAGAAAAGTTGATACTAATGTGGCTTTGCAAGACTTAGTTAACAAAAACTGTCTCAGGGAATTAATTGAAGTTCAACTTTCTTGTTTCATTTATACATTAATATATACTTCTTTATATTGGTGGATGTATGTTCAATTCATGTATGATTCTGTAAATCTTGTTTCTAGTCAATTAGTAGCTTTTCAGTCCAGTTTTAGACCGCCTTGTCGTTAGTGCCATATTGTTCAAATAACCCAGATGGGCCACACTCTTAGGAATTAGGATTGAATTCTTAGTTATAAATTTCCATTTGAAAACCTCATATGAGTGGATCAGGCTAGTAATTTTGGCTCCCTATGTTTTCTTAATTGCTTTATTGTTATTCGTTAAATTATTGGGAGTCAGCTTCTCCATGTGCTAATCTTATTTACCTCATATACAGGTACTCAAGAAGTTGGATATGATAAGGAAAAACGATATCGAGCGGATACTAGAAGAGCGAAATATACTAATAACTGTCAGATACCCTTTTGTGGTAAACGTTTCACTTCTTTGCTATTGTTCAACCATAATATTCTTTTCAAAGGCTGAACTCCTGATCTTATTAATGCAGGTTCGATTTTTTTATTCATTCACCTGCAGTGATAACCTCTACTTGGTAATGGAATATCTTAATGGCGGTGATCTATACTCTTTGCTCCAGAAAGTTAGCTGTCTTGATGAGGACATTGCTCGTATATACATTGCAGAACTGGTTAGTTGAAGGCTTCATATTCATGGAATACCTAGGTTTGGTGGATTCTTTAAGGAACAATTATCAATTATTTCAGGTTCTTGCATTGGAGTACCTCCATTCCTTGAAAATTGTGCACCGTGATCTAAAGCCTGATAACCTGTTAATCGCCCATAATGGTCACATCAAGGTCTGTTATTTAAGCTTTCACGTACCTAATATTTTTATGCAGTAGTTAGTCAAATGTTTTTTCCTCGATGCATCCAAATAATTGATAAAAAGGGGATTCAATACACCAATGTTCAAGCACAGATTGTAGACTCACTCTTATGCACAAATAGGAAAAGAACCATATGCTAATATTGTTCTGCTGTTCAACCATCAAACTTATTATTATATTTTTTCATCAGCTGACAGATTTTGGGCTGTCAAAGATTGGTCTTATAAACAACACAATTGATTTATCTGGCCCTGAGTCAGATGCATCTCCAAGAACAAGCTCTCAACATTTTCAAAAGAACGAAGAAGAAGAAAGAATTCGGCATTCAGCTGTTGGGACACCTGACTACTTGGCCCCGGAGATTCTTCTTGGAACTGAACACGGTTTGGATACAACCTTAAACATAGGTTTTTCTAAAGCACGAGGAAATTATATTTGTCTTTTGGTGTTGCTTGCAGGTTATGCTGCAGATTGGTGGTCTGTGGGAATCATCTTGTTTGAACTGATAACTGGAATTCCACCTTTTACAGCAGCCCGCCCAGAGGTACCTACAAATGTCGATTTACTGCTGTGGTTTTTTCCTGACTAGAATCTAGTTCTAGATCTGCCAGAAAGTTTTGAAGTCATAAAAGCTTAGTGGTATCAATAATCATATGTTTTGATAATTGTAGTCCGATGTTAAAACATTTAAATCTTATTTATTTTGGTATATATGTGATTTTTCTCATTGTTGGAACTTGATTGCTTCACTTCCCTTTCCAATGACACTGAAAATTCCATATGTATCTATCTGGTTAAACCATAGTAGCTATATATTGCCTTCTGAGCAAAAAATTCTTGGAAATATTCATTTGTGATCAGTTATACACTTATACTGAGATGAGTTCTAAACACATATCCCGTTTTCAATGGGTGTAGAATTATTGCAGGCTCACCTTCTTAATTGTGCTGTACAGATAATATTTGACAACATCCTCAACGGAAAAATGCCCTGGCCAAAAGTGCCTGGTGAAATGTCATATGAAGCTCAGGATTTGATTAACAGGTCTGTTTTGAGGACTCTCTACGTATCGTAGTTTTCGTGTTAAGGAGATGTTAGGCTTTATGCTGGTCTGTGTTAAGGAGATGATACATTGGGAAACTTAGTTAGACATAAGTATTATAGTCATCTTATATATAATCACTCTATAAGTTTGAGGTTTTACTAGTTTCTCCCATTTGCATATAAATTCATTTTCTTTCCTTACTAGGTTTCTTGTCCATGAGCCGGAAAAGCGTCTGGGGGCTAATGGTGCTGCAGAGGTTCTATTAGTTGTCCCTTTACTTTTTATTAGAGACGCAGAAGGACACTGTTGTTGTTGTGGTCATTACTAAAATTCTCAATTACAGGTAAAGTCACATCCCTTCTTTCAAGGAGTTGACTGGGAGAATCTTGCTTTGCAAAAGGTAAGAACTCGACTTGGCATCTCTGTTTGCACTCAAGAACATATCAACTTATACAAATAAATAAATGTTTAAGTCGCTGAATCGAATCAGCACAAATAAATTCTAGATGTGTTTCCTTTTTGGCAGGCTGCTTTTGTACCACAGCCTGAGAGTATAGATGACACAAGCTATTTCGTATCACGGTTCAGTGAAAAGAGTTGCAGCGATAGTGAAACTGATAACAACAGTGGGTCATGTTCAAATTCAGGAGACGAGGTAAACATCTCGAAACTCACATCCTGTTCTCTCTAGGTACTTACTTGCAATCATCGGATTTTAAGCAAATCCTGGTTGTGTTTTTTATAGTTGGATGAATGCACCAACTTGGCCAAGTTTGATTCTCCACCTTATTATCTCTCGCTCATTAACTTTTCTTTCAAGGTAAAAACGCCACTTCCACTGTTTCTTGTTAATAGTTTACACAAAGGCAGCTAAAACAGAATATTATGATGCAGAATTTGTCACAATTGGCTTCAATCAATCATGATGTGCTATTGCAAAAGGATCCAGCCAAAGGAGGAGAAGGAGGCTCACCTTTTAATAGCCATGGAACGTAGAGCTTTGTTACAACCGTCAAAGCTGGCCTTAAGTCCGCGGTCTGGTCTGGTTTACGCCTGCTTTGACCGTTGTAGCTGCTGCTGCTGCGATTACTCTCTCCATTTATTCCTATGCTGAAATTGTTACCTTAAGGTTTTGGGTGACCTTTTTATGCAGTTTTGTCATAAAATTATTTGGAATGATTTCAAATACAAATCCCAAAACTAACCGTGTGGCGACAACATACACACACACAGCATATCTATTAGATACACATTTGTATTAGCTTTGTATATATATGAGGCTATGAAAATAAGAGAGGTCATTGCTTACTTACATAATTATGGGCATCCCACTTCCGTAACTCTTCTTTAGGCTTTACTTAGAAAACAAGACCAAGCTCGGGTCAACACCACCGAGGTCACAGTCAACGAAAAAAACCTCTTTGAGAATTTAGAACAAAAAAGGAATTAAACTAATGAAAAAAAACGTGTTAAATTGCATACTCGTTAAACCAAATCGATCGGTTTTCAATTTGTAGAGTTAATTTGCATAGTTCAACCTTCTTTGAAATGAGATCCAGTCTTTTGATTTTTGATTGTTATAGGTATGTCATAACAGATCTTTGAAAACCATGTTGCATCATCCATACTGCAAAACCTATTTTCTCCAGAACTTGTGATGTTATAGAACGTGTGATGTTATAGTCTATAGACTATCAAAAGATGAGATTATATTCATTATATTCATGCTTAATTCATGATCCTATCTTACCTGAATATTTTTCATGGCCAATTCTGAATAATCTCCATTTGATGGATTAAATTTTTTATTTTTTAATTAAAAAACAATAAAATTTTTTTTTTTCTAAAATTTCTGGAATTATATTAATAAAGAGCAAAGTTACATAAAGGGAAAAAAGGAAAAAAAACATCTTAAGATGAATAACCGAAACAAATAACCGGAAAAGAGAGTAAAAGAACCAAAACTAGGAGGCACGAAACCATAGCTGGAGAGCCTCTTGATACTTCGGAGAGAGCCGCCTGGCTGAGCAGATGTTGCGGATGGAGCGGTCCAGGATCATGATCAAGCCGGAGGCGGGGGTCCTGATGCCTCTGAAAATGCGGGAGTTCCTCTCCTGCCATAAAGTATAGATGATGCATTGCACAGCAATGAGCCTAAGGAAGGCCAGACTTGAGTTTTGCTGGGAAAAAATGAGCCAGTCAAGAAAGTGGTCCCAAGAACTGAATCCAATGAAGGGGCTGAGAAGGCGATGAGAGCACCAACTCCAAATCTCGTGACTGAAGTGGCACTTAAGAAAGAGATGATCTCTGAAAAACAATAAGTATGGTTTCGACTGAACGGGTTACGACGATTCCTTTCAACTTATTTATTATAATATTTATAAACTTCTAATCATAAAAATATTAATCAAGAGAATGTAGAAATAACATCAAAGCACCTTACTTGATGGAGAAATCAAAGTTGGCCAATACTAAGTTGTTAATCCATCCACGAAAACGTGATCTTGATCTCTATTTTCTCCATCTTTAGAAAGTAAGCCTCTGCTAGACAAATCATCCAAAAGTCTAAACGAATACGATTAAAAAATATTTAAAAGAAAATATTTTTTTCTCATTTCCATTTGTCGTTAAGATTTTCGTATCGTAGACTCCAAACTTCTAAATCTGGATATTGTAGTATATCCGATATGCACAAATGGTCATTTAGACTCCACATTTGTAGCTTACGAGGGTAATCAGTAATGATATCCATTGAAGTTTTTCAGTGTGAAGATCGATAGCTTGTACTAGTGGTCATCACAGTGAAAGTGTGCGCAATATGAATATCATATTATTAAAAGATGACCAACTTTCTCAATATGAATACCACATTATTAATTTAGATCGATATGAAGATGACATGTGTCACATTGTTTTTTTAAAAAATAATTAGTACAATTTCATATTACGTTTTAAACCATTCAAAGAAAATAATTTTTTTATTAGTTGATTCTTAAATAATATTTATGTAAATGTAAAACAAAAAATTATGTTATAATTAATTAAAAATATTGATTAAGATTTATTTTATTTTATATAACTCTAGATTATTTAATAATTCGATATGTATTTTAAATTAATTTTCAAATTGTTTCTAATAATACTTTTAAAAAAATACATAAAAATTTTGAAATAGTTGAACTACTTCATAAAATTTATATTAAGTTTTAAACTATTCAGAAATTTTTTTATTAATTGACTTTTTAAAAAAATCTGTAAATATTAAACAAGAATTTATGTTATAATTAATTAAAATATTGATAAATATTTATTTTATTTTTATATAATTCTAGATTACTTAATAATAAATCAATTAAAATAAAACAGTTAATTTTTTCCCCAATTACAACTGTTTCAGCATTTCCAGTCACGTTTTCCACCTTTTCTCTTACAGTTTCTCAACTTTTTAGAATCAGTCCAAGCAAATTTAAATGAACAGTGGAATCAAATATTTTTTTAAAAACGGGTTTTCTTCCACAAGGCAAAATCGCTGATTCTTTCCCTCTCCTGTGATTTTAATTTTTGATATCGAATGTTGACATCATATCTTCTTCTTTTTTCTGAAGCAAGAAGAATCTTCGATTTGAGTATGGCTGGAAAGTTTTTGAAGTTGCATTGGAGAAAAGATCAATATTATGTACAGATGATTCAAGAAAAGATTAAGCAAAACTTGTGGCAAGGCTTTCGAAAATTCATGGGTAGCAATGAGATCACATTAAAGTTGTTTAGCAAATGATAAAGTGATAAAGTTTAATTATCAGCATTTGTACAAGTTTGATTTTGATTTTGTTTTGTGTTTTGCAGACAAATCGTTGTTCCTCTATATGCTCGTGACGAGCCTCTTTCTCGAACCGAAGTACTTTATTGCCTGTAAGTGAAGGAGAGGCTGAAAGCACCTTTTCATCTCCTCTATGTTTCAGAAAGGATTCATAGAATAGTGAGGATGAAGATGTATGATTATCAGATAAATCAAAGCAGATTGAACGATATAATATGAGAAGAGAAGAACAAAAAAAAGAGAAAGAAAAGAAGAGACTTCAACTTACAAGAGATTCTCTGTTTCCATAAAGAAATCGAAGAAGAAACAGAGATCTGTAGAGTTGACCAAGTTGAAGACAAATGGAAGAGAAGAGAGAATCCAACTTACCAAAGAACTTTCAACCACGTAGCGCTCATGGTTTTATTAAAAGGTTAGCTGCAAAATCTTTTACTTTTTCAAATGGTTTGCAAAGAACAAAACCCTAACCAGTAAACAAATTCTTAAAAATCGAATTTCCACAAATCCTGAGTGGCTATTTTTAACAGCTTTTTTAGATAATAAATCAATTAAAATAGAGCAGTTAATTTTTTCCCCAATTACAACTGTTTCAGCATTTCTAGCCACATTCTCCACCTTCTTCTCTTACAATTTCATCAACTTTTTGAAATCACTCAAAGCAAATTTAAATGAACAGTGGAATCAAATATCTTTTAAATACGGGTTTCCTTCCACGAGGCAAAACCGATGATTCTTTCCCTCTCCTGTGATTTTTGATTTTTGATATCGAATGTTGACATCATATCTTTTTTTTCTGAAGAAAGAAGAATCTTTGATTTGAGTATGGCTGGAAAGTTTTTGAAGTTGCATTTGAGAAGAGATCAATATTGTGTACAGATGATTCAAGAAAAGATTAAGCAAAACTTATGGCAGGGCTTTCGAAAATTCATGGGTAGCAATAAGTTCACATTAAAGTTGTTAAGCAAATGATAAAGTGATAAAGTTTAAGTATCAGCATTTGCAAAGTTTGATTTGGTTTTTTTTTTTTTTTAATTTTTCAGAAAACCTTTGTTCCTCTATATGCCCGTGACGAGCCTTTTTCTCGAACCGAAATACTTTATTCGTCCGTAAGTGAAGGAGAGGCTGAAAGCACCTTTTCATCTCCTCTATATTTCAGAAAGGAATCATAGTAGTGTGAGGATGAAGATGTATGATTATCAGATAAATCAAAGCAGATTAAATGATATAATATGAGAAGAGAAGAACAAAAAAAAAGAGAAAGAAAAGAAGAGACTTCAATTTACAAGAGATTCTCTGTTTCCATAAAGAAATCGAAGAAAAGACAGAGATCTGTAGAGTTGACCAAATTGAAGACAAATGGAAGAGAAGAGAGAATCCAACTTACCAAAGAACTTTCAACCACGTAGTGCTTATGGTTTTATTAAAAGGTTAGCTGCAAAATCTTTTACTTTAGCCATTCAAATGGTTTGCAAAGAACAAAACCCTAACCAGTAAACAAATTCTTAAATATCGAATTTCCACAAACCCTGAGTGGCTATTTTTAACAGCGTTTTTAGATAATAAATCAATTAAAATAGAGCAGTTAATTTTTTCCTCAATTATAACTGTTTCAGCATTTCCAGCCACGTTCTCCACCTTCTTCTCTTACAGTTTCATTAAATTTTTGGAATCACTCCAAGCAAATTTAAATGAACAGTGGAATCAAATATATTTTAAAAACGGGTTTTCTTCCTCGAGGCAAAACCGCTGATTCTTTCTCTCTTCTGTGATTTTGATTTTTGATATCGGATGTTGACATCATATCTTCTTTTTTCTGAAGAAAGAAGAATCTTTGATTTGAGTATGGCTGGGAAGTTTTTGAAGTTGTATTGGAGAAGAGATCAATATATTGTACAGATGATTCAAGAAAAGATTAAGCAAAACTTATGGCATGGCTTTCAAAAATTCATGGGTAGCAATGAGTTCACATTAAAGTTGTCACTACAAGAAAACAAGGTTATTTCCGACGGAATTTCCCACGGTAATATTCCGTCGGAAATTATCGACGGATTTATGACGAGGTTTTGACGAAAATGATATGCGTCGGAAATCCGTCGGATATTTCCGACGGAATATAATTCGTAGGTAATTCGTCAGAAATTTCCGACAACTTTTCAAGGACAAAATTCCATCAGTAAAAATTCCGACAAAAATGTGATGAATTTTAGATGGATATTCATGTCCGTCATTCTCCGTAAGAGTTCGGTCGGAAGTTTCCAAGGACTTTCCGACGACAAATATCGTCGGACCAATTCTGATGGAATTCCGACGGATTTCTGACAACTATGTTACATTTATCCCACATCGGCTGGCAAAAAGGAGAAAGATAACTAAAGTGATCTATAAATATTCACACTTGCTCGAAAAATTATCAAGTGAGCTTTCTCAAATGCTCAAAGGCTTGGTTAACAGTTAAAAATTTAATAATTTTAATTGATTAAAAATTGATATTAAATCAATTTGTTTGACCAATTTGGTCCTAGTCGCAGAACAGTTGCGGAAGCGGGTATTTAATTGCTTAAGTGCATGTGTTTTTGAACACAGATAAAAAATCTATCTATAATGTCTTCTTCAGTTTCTTATAATTATTTTCGATCATGGATGGATAAGCCTTATCAAATTCCACTCTCTCTCTGTAAAATCGAAATCTCTTGTCTTCTCCTCTCTCTCTTTGTAAAATCAAAATCTCTCATCTCTCTATTCAATCGATATCTCTCATCTCTCTCTCTAATTGAAGTTTCTCTCTCTCTCTAAATTTCCAGTCAATCTCTTATCTTTCTCAAAATCTCTCGCCATCTTCCAATGGATGCCATGTAAGTTCTTCTTTTCCCCTTATTCTTGTTGTTAATTATTAGTTTCAAGTAAGGAATCCCAGATCCATATTATGTATTAGGTTGATAGATTTAAGGAATTTATTATGAGAGATGATTAGAAATGAAGATTGGAATTAGCTTATGGTTAGTTTATGGGTGTTAAATTTTTCTTTATGTGGTATGACAGTATAGCGATTGTTAGTTTTAGGAGACAATAATTATTTACAATTTTAAAGAAAACAAAAACAGGTTTTGAGTATTTTATTTTTAGATTTCTAAGTATTCATTCATAATTTTTTGATAATATAAAAAAAATTCTTTATATAAATACAATTATTGTAAATCTTTAAAAAACGTTTTTGTAATATATAATAAACGTTTTAATAGTAGAATAATTTAAATAAATTAACAATATCTAAAAAAACTATTTGCAATATCTGAGAAAACGTTTCTCTAAACCCTTTTTTAATATATAATAAAACATTTTAATAGTAGAATAGTTTAAATAATTTAACAAAATCTAAAAAAGATATTTGCAATATTTAAGAAAACGTTTTTCTAGAATTTTTTTAATATATAATAAAACGTTTTAATAGTATAATAGTTTAATAAATTAACAATATCTACAAAAAATATTTGCAATATCTAAAAAACGTTTTCTTAATAATATTAAAATATTTTTTAAATGTTTGTAAACATATATATCATTAATTTGAATAGGAAAACGTTTTCTAAATAAATTAACAAAATATTATAAGATTTTTATTAAGGGAAAAACTCTGATCTTATTATTTCTACAAGCAGTGTATATATACATTACATAACTAATGTATCAGAAACTCTAATGGGCCATGAGACATTAACCTGATGGTTAATGGGCCGGTTACTAGAAGTCCATTTGTTTATAACAATTTTGAAATAATGAAATATTTGAAAATATTGAAAACTTTAGTCAAAAGTTTTTGAAATCTAAGATTTTTTCAAAGCTTCCTAAACTTATGAAATGAAAAATTGTTTTACTTACGTTTAAATTTGTTTCAAAGAGACGAGGATGCTATTTGTTTGGACTCACAAGGACGGAGTCGGTCTCGAGATACTTTCCAAAGCTTGCACACCTCAAGCACTGCAATTCCGGATTCCGAGCAATCTAGGGCCCACAGCCACATGGAATTGAGGACTTAGTCGATCAGCCAAACCGAAGACATTGTATCCGTCTTGACCCTATGTACGAAGACGGGACTTGGTAAGTTACATTTTGATTTTTTTTTATTTCAATTAATTTAGCTTATAATTTATAATTTACAATTTGTTTTTGTTTTGTTTTAATATTACAGGTTTAAGTTGTCGCATGCGATAACTAAAGCGATATTGCGGATGCTCCATAACTTGTTGGACAAACCGTATGAGAGATACTCATACATGCCGAGACACGAAAAGGATTTATGGCATCGTACTTTCGCGGTAAGTTGGTGTTTTTTTATTTTTATTTTAGAAAAATTTGATATTTTTAACTCTTAATATATTTTGTGTTTTTTTTTGTAGCAAGAGTTCACTTGGGACCGCCACCATACAACGAATGTTCTCAACACTTTCGACAAGTATGCCGCTACCCAGTACTCGCAGCACATGTACGAGTGGAAGCAGAAGTGGCTTCAGAAGAAACATAAGCCAAAAGATCTTGAAGACGATGTTTGGAAAGGATTTTGCGAGTATTGTGATAAACCAGCAACGAAGAAGCTTTCAACAACCAACTCGAAGAATCGAAGGAGTGAACGGAATGGGAAAGGGATGTACATTCACAACGGAGGTGCAAAGACTATCGAACGAGAAGCAATGGAAATGGTAAGTATATATTTTATTAGAATTTTATATATTTTCTATTGCTATATTACTTAACAAATTTTTGCAGGCAAAAAAGCCGGTGGAATTCCTCCGGATTTTCTTGAGCTTTTGGAAGTAAGACACACAAACAAAAAGACCGGTGTTATCCAAGATCCGGAGATTCGTGAGAAGATTGAAATCTGCAAAAAGAGGAAGGAGGACAAGATTGTGGAACTCTCGCAACTCAATCCCGATGGATCGACTTCTTCAAACGAAGATACCCCGAGAAGAGATCAACGACATTGTTCTCAGTGTAAGTTAAAAAAAAATTTCATTAATTTTCTTTCTCTATTTCATCATCTATCTAACAATTTTATAATTTTTTTTAGGAAATTCGAAAAGTGAAGGGCAGATTTGTCGGGTTAGGCGGACTCCCGAGCCAAGAGTCTTCTTCTTCAAGTTATTATGCCCCATCTGCAAACTACAAAGCTGACATAGATAAACTATCTCTAACGGTTAGAGAGCGTGATGAGGAGGTTGCAGAGCTTAAGGCCGCTAACCAGTCAACCCAACAAGAACTATCTGATCTGAAAGCCGTTTTGAAAATCGCATTACCTAATTTCTTTAAATAGTTATGTTTTAAAATTTTCAAAACTATTGCTAGTTTGTATTTTTTTAAATCAAATTTCATGTTTTTAGAATTTTTAGTTTAATTAATATTTTTAAATGTTTATTAATGTTTAAAAATATTAAATAATAATTTTAAATAATTAATTGCGAATTATGTATATATCTGTATTTTCAAAACAATATTTATAATGGTCACAAATCCGTTGGAAAAAGTTTGGTCACAAATCCATAAGAAACGTTTCGTCGAAAATTTGTAAGAAAAACTCTATCAGAAATCCGTAAGAATATATTTCGTCGGAAATCCGTAGGAATGCATTTCGTCGGAAATCCGTAGGAATGCATTTCGTCGGAAATTCGTAGGAATGCAATTCGTCGGAAATTCGTAGGAAATAACCGACCTCAAGGAACCGTGGAACAGTCATCGGTTTTTCGTCGGTAAACTTTCGCCACGGGAAAACGTCAGTAGGTTGTCGGAAAAGAATTCATCGGTTTAGCGTCAGAAATATCCGACAAGATTCCAACGACTACAATCCGTCGGAATATTCCCACGACTTTCCGACAGATGCATATTTCCGACCAGCTAAAACCGACGGAATTTATTTTGTGGCAAATCCGTCGGAAACGGTCATTTCTGACGGATTTCCTATGGATGTAGTCGTCAGAAATGAGCTGTTTTCTTGTAGTGTGTTTAGCAAATGATAAAGTGATGAAGTTTAAGTATCAGCATTTGTACAAGATTGATTTTGATTTTTATGTTTGTGTGTTTTGCAGAAAAATTGTTGTTCCTCTATATGCCCGTGACGAGTCTCTTTCTCGAACCGAAGTACTTTATTCGCCCATAAGTGAATGAGAGGATAAAAGCACCTTTCATCTTCTCTATGTTTCACAAAGGAATCATAGAAGAGTGAGGATGAAGATGTATGATTATCAGATAAATCAAAGCAGATTGAATGATATAATATGTGAAGAGAAGAACAAAAAAAAAGAGAAAGAGAAGAAGAGACTTCAACTTACAAGAGATTCTCTGTTTCCATAAAGAAATCGAATAAAAGACAGAGATCTGTAGAGTTGACCAAGTTGAAGACAAATGGAAGAGAAGAGAGAATCCAACTTACCAAAGAACTTTCAACCACTTAGTGCTAATGGTTTTATTAAAAGGTTAGCTGCAAAATCTTTTACTTTAGCCATTCAAATGGTTTGCAAAGAACAAATACCTTACCAATAAAATATATATTTTTTTTCCCTTATCAATCATCAATCAGTGTTAAAAACATTTTATGCTAGACAAATTGTTAAATATCAATTTTTTTAACAGCTTTTTTAAATATAAAATCGGTAGACAACAACTCCCTTCCTCCCCCCCCCCACCCCACACAGCTTACAACTTTCATCCTACTGTGCTCTCCAAAGAGCTATATCATGGATTTAAGCATATTTGGATATGCTTGAGCTACTGGGAATTTGGTATTTCATATTTAATTTTTTATTTTTTCTTCTATAATAATAATTTTTCTTGTACGAGTACGGGTTCTAATACTAGTTAAGTTTTAAACCACTAAAAATAAATTATTAATTAAATAACATTAATATAAATATTAAACAAAAATTTATGTTATAATTAATTAAAAATATTTATGGATATTATTTTATAAACTCTTGATATTTAATGATATTATATTTTAAATTGAACTGATTTATTTTTTTCGACAAATTGACTGATTTATAATAATATACTAACACATAAAAATAATAATTATATATTTTTCTGGAAAATACAAAAATATATAAATTTAAACTAGTTGAAAAAAAAACTCTTACGTTTTGATGAAAAAACATGGACATTGCGTGCGGGTATTCACCTAATTATATTAAATTACTATGTTTTATAATTTACGAAATTCTTCTAGTTTTCTTAAAAAGCTTTTTCTTTCAAATATATATGGATTAGTTATTATTATTTATGAAAGTTTTTTTTTTGTTTTGGACAAATGATTAGTTTAATACTTAATGGAAATATAATGATTTCTCTAATAATTTAATGTGAATGTGATATGATCATGAAACCATAGGACGAACTGCGGATCGAAGAGAAAATTTCAGACATGGCCTTGATCGTACCAGACGGCCCGATGACAAGATCGCGTACCCGGAAGCTTCTGGGAACCATTCAGAAGCTGCTTACCGAACTCAGGAACCAAGGAATGGAACCTACACCAAGTGCCAAGACGTACCAAGGTATTCACTAACTCGGTCTGCTGTAGTTCTCCGATCGATCCAGTGAGAAATATGCTAAGGCGTGAGACAAGTCCCGAATACTCCTTAGGCTCAATCGCAAAAAAAAAAAGCGTGAAACAAGGGGGTGAAAACAAAGAAAAGAAGAGATCGCAGTATAAGGATGTTAAGGCATGAGAATATGATTCCCGAAAAATCCTTAAGCTCCAAATACTACTGCGGAAATCCCCTAACTTTGAAAGTGAAGGCTGTGCCATGCACAATGGACCGTACTTGATAAACCAGAAGATCTAATGGCTAACCACCAATAAATCAATAAGTTCTGAGGAGAACAAAAAGCGAACTCAAATTTTATTGATGAAAAGTGAATGAGAAAAATTCTAAGTACATGAAGCCTTTATATAGGAGGCGGAGTTGACCATTGGTCATGCAAAGGAAATTACAAAAAGAAATCAATAATGTTGACGAAATAAAAGACAGGTTGAATGACTCTTCGGCTAGCCTTTGACAGACTCTTGAGTTGCTCAGCCGAAGATGATTTTTGGACTTCCGACCCACGAACCAAGCTTCCACTGAACCGCGGTCATAAAGGTGGGTGCAGTTCTTAACCTCGTTAAAACCCATCTGATAAACCCATTGGGACAAACCCGGATGCAAGGAAAAAGAGTATTAAGAACTATACCAGACCGAGTTAGTCAATACCTTAGTACATAAAGACAATCTTGGCACTTGGTGTAGGTTCCATTCCTTGGTTCCTGAGCTCGGTAAGCAGCATCCGAACGGCTCCCGCAAGCTTCCGGATATGCGATCTTGTCATCAGGCTGTCTGGTACGATCAAGGCCGTGTCTGGAACCTCCTCTTCGATCCGCAGTTCGTCCTCTGCTTCTATGATCATATCAGAATAACATACAAGTATTTATCTAATAAACTAAAGCACTTTTTAAAAATGTTATGAGAAGTTCTATGATGGTAATCATGATGGTATTGTTGTAAATCATACGTAAAGACAATAATTTTCTTTACAATACTTCTCAATTAATATATAGAATATTATATGTCTATTCGCTTTGTTCCATCGATTTTTTTTAGCATAGGAACAAGCAGGGCCGGCCCTGGACTAAAGCTGGTAAAGCCTTTGCTTTAGGCGCCAAAATATATTAAAATGTTTAAGGGCATCATTTTCCAAAGTTAGCAGTGGTGTAGTGATGCAGTAGAGATGTGGAGTTTGATACTGTTCTCCTTCTTTTTAAAGAAAATATTGTATCATATGGGCTGTGCTTTGGGCGTCAAAACATGACGGGCCGACCCTGCTTGTTGAGGTCAACTACAAAAAATAACTAAAGAAAACGGACCCAACCAAAAAATGTGGGCTTAGCCGAACCGCGTAGGCTAATAATGTGCCCACGAGCCAAATCGATACAGATCGGGCCGAGCTGACGACCTCTTGGGCTTGTAATGCGCTCACAAACCAAGCCAATGCATCTCAGACGGAGCATAAAGCACATATAACCATACCAGCAAAGCAAACAGGCCAAACTGTAAAAATATGGAAGTACACCTTTAAGGATATCTTCTGCTATGCTCACCTAGGGGGTCACCGACAACTATAAAAAGAAGAAGAAGTCACTCAGAAAAATACACACAATTTTACCTAGCAAAATACTTAGCATTCCTTATCACTTTTTGTACCAAAATATTATCGAAACAACAATAGAAATACTACTATCTTTAGATCTATGTTCATTTGATTTATACTTAAAAGTTTTGGTTCTTACTTGATAGAGCGGCTAGAGATAAAATTAAAACCGTTGATTCTGAGAATATTTAGAAACTAGGGTTTGTGACTACTTTTCACAGTGGTTTATTAAAACTTCTTTAGAAAAACTTTTTTTATTAATCAAATCATAATATGAATACAACTGTGAGTCTAAACGACTTATTTATAATAAAATTCTTTAACCTTAAAACTTAGAAAACCTAGAATAATCTTAATTTATTAAATAAAAGATAGATATTTGGATCTTTATTTTCATTATTTCATCTTCATTTTCAGTAATTCATTAATTCATCTTCAAATCTTCATTTTGTGCTGCATTAGGTCCCCTCAGCCAACAAAGATTCATCCTTGAATATTCAACTGATTTTTCTATATCAGTTTAGTTTATTCGTGTTGATGATATCTTGATTATGCACAAACCTGATCTTGGACGGAATCTTCACATACTGAATCTCTACAGAGATTGACATGAACAATAACTAGGACATCATCTTCATAGATGTTGTAGATGGGATCACCGCAGATCTCTATATAGATCTCATCCTTTTCATAGGTGTCGTCGTAGATAAGATCACCATGGATCTCTCATCTCATGATGTTCTCTCTCTACAAAAAGAATTTCATCCTCAAAAGTGTAGATGCTATCACTCACCATAACAACCAAAATCTCTGGTTAAGTTATCAAAGAACACGCAGCTCTGATACCAAAATGATGAAGCAGAACCTTCTAAGAATAAAATTAAATCTGTTAATTTTAAGAATACCTGAAAACGAAGGTTTGTGAATACTGTTCACGATGGTTTATTAAAATCTTTTTTTTTAAAAAAACTTTATTTTATTAATCAAATCATAAACTAAATACAACTGTAGGCATAAACGATTTATTTATAATAAAATCCTAAAACCCTAGAACCTAGAAAACCTAGAATACTTTATTTAATTAAATAAAAAACATCATTTTTAAATTCCTTAACAAAATTTCGTCGTGTGAATTTTGACTCCCACAACAACTTGTGCTTGTTTTAAAGTATGATATTGGTCGATCCATAATTAGACTCTTGGAGCTTATGCACATAATTAAACAATCCAAAAATTGCTCTATATGCTTATCTTTAAGTAATTGGCGGTAGTGTTCAGGAGTTCTTTTAGAATTTTTCGTTCTAATTTTAAAGCTTTCTGCTTTTAACATAGCCATGAGAATATGATCCTTCAATGTTTCTACCTGAATATGTATGTCCCCCAACATTTTAACCACAAATTACCCATTAGCACTGCTATTTACAGATGTATATATAGTTCACTCACAATCGTCCTATGACAAATACTGTATAAGCAATGTAGTTTCTCTCGACTGACATAATGGCCAACAATTTTTTAGAAGTGTATTTGCTTGCAAAAAGAAAGTTAAGCCCATGGAAACAAGTAAGAATCAAATAAAAACAGTAAGAACAAGCAAGAGACAAGTTAAAACCATTCAAACAAGTCAAAGGCAAATAAAACAGCAAAACAAGCAAAATATATAAACCCCTTAAAACAAAGAAAGAATCAAACAAAAGCAGCAACACAAAACAAATTCAAACCAGCAAAACAAGCAAGAATAAAATATTATGAGCATCAATGAACTACTTAAACCATTAAACCAAGTCAGAATAAAATAAGATACCAATAACAAATCCATCAAACTAGTAAAAGAATTATCATTAACATCAGACGTTACTTTGACCAATGGTTGGAATACCGGTTAATAGAATCATAAATATGTAATTATCATTTCTAAAAGTTATCTGAATTTATTTATCAGATAGACTCGATATGACACACGACTTGATTTTTATCAATTATATTTTGATTAACACATGCCGATTAATGGAACACCTAGGAAAAAAATACTCGACTTTTTTGGTTGATTGATATTTCAACTGATTACGCCACATCAAGATACCTGAGTGTTTTTAGTCACCAAGATTTCGCCTAGGCTTTTAATTGTCCGATATTTAGAAAATTAGATGTAAGTGAGGATAAAATGTACTAAATATACTACATTATAGTATTGGCGTAAGTAATGTTCTATAATCAGCCACTTAAGTGTAGGCATTGTTGAAAATAGTCGGACGCTCTGATTTTAGCTTAATCGATCCAAAGATCTGTCAATAGACCGACGACTTTTAGTTTAGGCAGCCGATATATATATCTAAGTAAATTTTGTATAATTATATACATATGTATGTATATTTCTTTAATTAGATATTTAATTTACTTTAGCTAAATACATAAAAAATCAAACATTACGAACAATAAATCATCGATTAATTGATCAGATGCTAGACATTTCTCATATATTCAATTAACGTGTACCAAATTTTTGAATACATAACGTGGGTAAAAGGATATCATCAGTTTTACGTTTTCTTTTTATATCAAAGTGGTGACAAAGGGACCCATGATATAAAATGTGGTACGATTACATTTCTATGTACTATGCAATATAATAATCTTTGAGGATAAAGATTGTAAACATATAAAACTAAGAAAGAGCTATACTTTGATTCTCACATATCTGCCATGGAAACACCAATTACGATATCCCGTCACAACCATCCTATGATTCCTTCATCTGGGTTTGCTTTCAGGTGTTATTGGTGCAAAACCGGCGGATACATCAAGAACGGCTACCATTGCCCAGAGTGTGATATTTGGTTCCACAAGGATTGTGGTAATAGTAAATTATCATTTCAAATTAATCACACTTCTCATCCAGAACATCTTCTCAGCAGAAGACCCCTAGCTAACTGGTTGAGGTATTGGTGTAATGTGTGTAAAAGACGCATCGATGATGATTGGGCTTATGATTGTTCCATATGTCAAGACTTTAGCTTACATGTTTCTTGTGCGAGAGAAGCACCACCGCTTACTATTAAACATCCTCAAGCACATGATCATCCACTTGTGTTCTTCCCAGTTTCAAGAAACTCAGAGCACCTTTGTAAAGTATGTAAAGAAAAAGTCATTGGAAAAGTAGCTTACAGATGTTTTAAGTGCAGGGTGGTCATCCATGTAGAATGTGCAAATTCACTAGAGGTAAACCATCCTTGTCACACTAAGCACTCTCTCAAGTTGCTCACATCTGGAGCACCTAATTACACAGATGATACATGTCTTTTGTGCTCTTTAAAATTGGAAGGTGTGCTTTATCATTGTTCCATATGTAACTTTAGTGTGTGCTTGGGTTGTGCAAACGTTCCACCACCTCTTGATGTTAAACATCTGAAAACTCATGAGCACAAACTCACACTCATGGCAAGACAAATGTCATTCAATTGCAATGCGTGTGGGATGCAAGGAGATCGTAGCCCATATTTGTGTCTCCAATGCCATTTTATGGTCCACCAAAGTTGTATCGGTTTACCCCGTATTATAAATATCAGTTACCATAATCATCGAATCTCTCATACTCGACAACTCAGTTTTGGAGATTGGGTATGCAGGGTTTGTCTCCAAAATGTTAACCGGTTTTACGGGGCTTATTCTTGCTCAGTGTGCATTAACTATATTGTTCATTCACAATGTGCAACAAGAAATGATGTATGGGATGGGAAAGAACTTGAAGGGATTCCTGAAGAAACAAAAGATGTAAGACCGTTTAAGGAGGTGGCTGATAACCTGATAAATCATTTTAGTCATGACAAACATTACTTAAAACTCAATAAGGATGGTACTACTCTAAGTGGAAACATTCGCTGTGAAGCATGCATGCTTCTTGTCTACTCTGATCCAGTCTATAGTTGTGAGACATGTGGTTTTGTTCTCCATGTAATATGCGCAAATCTTCCTCTAAAGAAACAACATATGTTTCACAACAAGCCATTTACATTGCATTTTGGAGACATTGATTCCCCCAAGGCTTTTCCTTGTAGTGCTTGTGGAGAATTCTTTAATGGTTTCAGGTATGAGTCTGATCATGTAGTTCTAGACGTAAAATGCATTTTGATTTCTGAGTTGTTCTCCCATGAAAACCATGAACACCCCTTGCATTACAACAAAAAATATATTGGCAAGTGTGATGCATGTCACGGATCAGTAAATTCAGGAGCGTTTTCTTGTAAATCGTGTGAGTATAACTTGGATTTTCATTGCGCCAGTTTGCCTAAAATAGTAAAGCACTCATGGGATCAGCATCCGTTCTCCTTATCTTGTAAACAAAGTGCAAGTGGGAAATACTGGTGTGATATCTGTGAAGAAGAGATGGATCCCAATAAATGGTTATATACTTGCAATGATTGTGAGGTTACTCTGCATGTTAAATGTGCGCTTGGAGACCTCTCCCGTCTCAAACCAGGACGAATTATTGAACTACGAGAAGAAAGGTTTGTAGTGATTTCAAACAATCATAGTTCTCGACCAACTTGTAGTGCATGTGGACTCCGGTGCAAGGCCCCTTTCATTCTCAAGGCTTGGGGTTCGGATATGTTCGTTTGTTCCCAAGAATGTTTCCCCGTCTATGCACAAATTATGAGGGCTGCTCAACTATTCAGGGCTGCTGCTAGCTTTTAGTTTCTGTTTTATTTTCTTTAATTTAAATTGGGATTTCCAGTTTTAAATCAATAATTATTTTATTATTACTCCAATATCCATACTATTATTTAACTACATTATAATAAATCAACATTGTTTTTGTAAGATATTGACATTACAAATATAAAGAGATAATTGAAATTGGAAATGACATAATTGCCTTTTAAAATTATTGAATCAAATATGAAAAGTATATATGTTTTCCATTTATGAGATGATTTATTATTTAGTTTTTTAATTATTATAATATTAAAATTAATATATATTTTAAATAATAATCGAGTTATATATATATTTTTAAAAACTCTATTCTACTTCTTGCAGTATTTTTATTATAATTTATTATGTTTTATTTTAATATATATAAAAATAAAAGTCCACTTGGTAAATTTTTACGAAAAAATAAGGAGATCGCATCACCATCTTAATGACCATCTTAATAAGAGGTTAACAAAATCAGAACAATATTTTTTACATAGCTTTTTTCCATAAAAAATATATTTATAGAAAATAAATATAGTTTTAACATCATTTCACTTTCACAACGTTTAGTTTATAAACATCTAATTCATGTAATAAATTAATAGAAATTTACTAACATTTAAATTAAAAAAATAAATTGTATAGCTGCGCAAATCATATTTTCTGTCTACAAAAAACGTAATATACTATAATTTTGTATCATGTATAAAATTAAGAAAACTTTTGAAAAAAATTCATTTAAAATAAAATAATTTCCCTATTCTATAGCACGGGTTAATTCCTACTATTAGTACATTCCCCTAATCCTCAAACCAACGTACACAAAATTCCATCATTCATAGACATTACTCAAAGCATTGGTACACTCTAAGGTACAAAAAAAACATTTTTAGCAATGGTTCATCTGATCAATTGGATAAGTAAATTTTTAATCATAGGAGCCACCTATATTTTTAAAAGTAATTATGAATGACCAATCATAACTCATATGTTATAACGTGCTATCCCAAACAATTCATATGACACAAAATAATTCCGCTTTTATAAAAATTAAAAATCATCTCGTCTCTTTATAACTTCGTTTTAACTAACTAAGATACCCAAGAACCATCTCAAACTCTTGGCCAAAACATGTTCAAACCACCCAAAAAGACCCATGTGCCTTATTCAGCACTGATGAAGTCAGACAAACTCGACGACCACTTGAATTGCATTACTACCTCACCTATTGAATGTCTCGAAGTGGAATCAGTCTAGTTGGAGCTCAGAAAAAGGATTTATTCAGTTTACAAACCAATTGATCCATAACTTCTACGATTTGGACGTACATACCATAATTGGAGGTTTCGACCAAACCAGGAGGATTCAAGCTATAACCCGACTTGTTCTGGAGTCTTGATTCATCATAGAATCGGATAATATTGGAATTAAACCAATTCCGGTTATGGTTGGGAAGTTATTCACTTTACAAGTTGGAAGATCTGGTTCAGACCCAATTGCGCACCTAGGCCAAAGATCGTACTACATAGCCAAACTCAGCCACGGTCTCAGCCCAAAACTACTTGGAGAATATTGTTTGTTCTTTCCTGGATCCAACAAGCCCAAGATCCGAATAAATTCCCATTGGATCCACAAGGTAGACCCAATCTCCCAAAAGATTGACTTGGTTCCGTTTATAGTAGGTCCGAGCTCTGACTGGTTTAGTTCGCTATCTACAAGAGTTTGGTGCCCATGAGAGACTCTAATGCAAATAAAGAAGCTTAGAAAAATCTTCACATGCACTAGCACTCATAGGATCAGGCGGATCCTCTTCAAAGCTTAGTTTTCTTATGTGGCCGCATTCACACTTGGTGCCATAAATCACCAACGGCTCTTTTCCTTTGATTTGTACGACTTAGGAGTCTTTTGTGAAGATCAGAATGTTTCAGAGAAGCTCACTTATCCACTAAAACCATCCAGATACAAAGGCGTCATCACATTTCCATGTTTGGCCGAGATCCACTCATTTAGAGCCTAACACTAATTTTTTATTAGCTTTGATTTGTTTCTTTGTCTTTAGCATTTTAGAACATGTAAGAGCATTATATAAGCTCCTCTTAGTCCATTTTAAAAACTCACCTTTCAATCTCAGAATTTAGTAAAAGTATTTTCGTTTTGTTAGAAAGAGTGTCTTTGAATAATATGTCTTTTTTCTTTTGAATAAAAGTGTGTGATTCACTTCTATTCATTAGAAGCCACAAATTTAGTTATCTGAGTGACTCAAATAATTTGTTCGCCCAAGGATTGAGAGAGTCAATCAAACCACCATCTTCTATCTCTATCATCGCCCACTTCTGCAACAAAACTTGTTGTCTTTGACAACTTTGTTAATTATAAGATTTGATGGATTCCAATCTTATATCAAAAGATGTTGAAAATGAGGAAGCAGATTGAAAGATGAAGATGAAAACTATGAAATGTGAAAAAGAAAAAAAAACTGAGGCTTTAAAACCCCAGAAAAAACAAAACAAAAAAGATAAATACAATGAATTAATTAAGTGCTAAATGATTTTTTTATTTTCATTTTCTTACAAAGAGTGTCTTTGAAGAATATGTCTTTTTTATTTTGAATAAAAGTGTGTGATTCCTTTCTATTCTTTAGAAGTTACGAATTTAGTTGTTTGAGTGACTCAAATAACTTGTTCATTCACTGATTGAGAAACTTGTTTGTTCTCATTCCAAAGATTGAGAGAGTCAATCAAACCACCATATCTATCTCTATCATCGCCCACTTTTACAAAACAAAATTATTGTCTATGATAACCTTGTGAACTATAGAATTTGGTGGATTCCAATCTTATATCAAAAGACGTGGAAAATGAGGAAGCAGATTGAAAGATGAAGATGACAACTATGACTATGTGAAAAAAAAAACTGAGGCATAAAAAACCAGAAAAAGAAGAAAACCAAAAAGACAAATACAATGAATGAATTAAGTGCTTAATGATTTTTATTAATAATTATTTAAAAACTCGCTAACGGATCCGCACTATGTGCGGGGTACAAACACATAATAAAAATAAATAGATGTTAAAATTAAAGTACTTTTCTTGAATATTATATTTATATTTTGTTATAATTTTTCTTTTTATTGATTTATACTAAACTAAAAATTTGATTGGATTTATCATCAAATAGTAAATCTAAAATCGATATTTATTCATAAATAATGTGCATCTATTTATTAATGCAATTCCTAAGCATAACCAAATTTGAATTGAAGTTGATTATCTTTGTTTAAAACACTATCAATGCTTTTTTATGTCTATATTTTTATTGAAACTTCTTACGAAAACCCAAGCCATAGTTTCATCCCTAATTACACTTTCTACAATTGCAAAAAAACTTATACGCTCCCCACGACTCGTATATCATGTGAATTAAGCAATGAATACATATTTTTACAAATATAACTTTTTTATAATTAAAGCACAAATTGTAGTTGCATTTCAAAAAAAATGAAATAGTTAAAATTTTCATATGTATATTTAAGCATGTTCATTTAAGAAATTGGGACGGGATATTGCAGAAAAGGAACATAAACATGTATATCGGATATTGAAAAACATTACTCAGCTGTGAGATAACTCTGAAAACTAAAACATAAAGCCAAACATTGTGTTATCGGTAATTATAGTTTGACAAAACAGTGAACCACTTTTACCTGATAAATTAAATAGTTAAAGACCAAATACAGTAAAAACTCCATAAATTAATAATGTTGGGACTTAATATTAATTTAAAGAGTTATTAATTTATGAATGATTAATTAGGTAAAAATTTAAATTTGGATTTAAAAAAAATTATTAATTAAATAGTTTATTAATTTATTGAATATTAATTTATAGAGTTTCTATTGTATTGTGTTATTACACTGAAAAACTTGCCAAAAACACTGCATATTGACGTGTCTAGGCAATAGTATCAAGATTCTAACACAAGTTATGGAGATGTATATGAAGAGCATGTCCATTTGAGCCTTGTTTCCCGTCACGACTCATACCCATATGGATTTTCCATCTCTAATCTCGTTTTTTTTTAAAAAAAAAATCATTTAGGACAATTTATTTTATTCAAATGTATACAAAAATGGTAAAGGAAATGAGCAAAAAAAGAGAAAAAGTACCTGAATGACTAGTTTTAGAATGAAAAGTTAAAGGGATTTTTGCTAAAAATAACCTAAAACTTGATTTTGAATACAAAAGTAGACCCCTGAAAAAATATTTGGCAGAAATAACCTAAAGGGGTAGTGAAAATACCATTTAATCCTGTATGAGTAAACAAAAAACGGATGTCCTAATTACCGTTTACACCCTGACGAAGTCTACTAAAAAGAGAAAGAAGTCTAATAGTAGACTGTTTTTATCGAAATGAAGTCTACTAAGTAATTAAATATGGAAATTTAATTTAAAAATTTAGAAAAAATTATTTTGGTATCTAATTTACATTCATAAATTCCGTAATCGTAACCCAAATGTACATAAATTATTTTTTCATATTGCTAAATGGAAATTTATGTTTTTAAATTAAGTAGAAGAAAATTTTTTATTTAGGTTTTAAAAGTTGTAGACTTCTATATTATAGTCTGCTAAACCGAATTAATTAACCTAACCGAAATTAAACCGGGAATAACTTCTCTTAACCAAGAAAAACTGCCCGTAACCGGGTAAGTTTACCTACACCCGTAAAATTATTAACCCTAACCAAAAAAAATTACCCGAACGGAACTGAATTACCAGACTATATAAAGGAATTTTACAGATCCCGTAAAAAAAAACCGTCGAAAGTTCGTGTTTAAAAAAAAGGTCGAAGGCGATTTCTGTTTCTCTTCTCCGGCGCCAACGACTTATAGAACCGCCGCCGATAAACCCGTTCAGGCAAGTTTTCTTCCTCCAACCACACCCCCATGCTTCCTTACTCCTCCGTATTCATCACCTTTCCGTTTTCGTAACCACCAGTATCCAGATCTGAAATTAGGGTTTTTTTCTTTTTTGCAGATCTGCTTTCGCCGCTGGAGGTTAACGTCATTTCCTGCCTCAAAACGGTTAGTACATGTCCTTCCGAAGATATATACTTAGCTATTCCTCTATTTCTTCTATCTTCCTGTAATTTTGTCCGTCGGGTTTGAGTACTTAGGTTTTTTTTCCTAGATCTGGTTGCATTTTCTCGACGCCGGCTTCATCTAATCACGGCTGTAAACACTATAAACTTTGTAGATTCCATTTGGATGATTAGTTTTAGTAGACTTCATATACAGTATTTATCATGTATTGATTGCTTCGGTTGGGTTCAGTAGACTGCATATGCAGTATTTATGATGTTTTGATTGCTTCATGTAGCTTCCGTAGACTTCATATACTGTTTTTTTGATGTTTTGATTGCTTCGGTTGGCTTCAGTAGACTTCTCGACTCGGATTGTACTTAGAATGTGAAAGTAGACTTCCTTTAGCAAAAGTAGACTTCATTTGGCAATAGTAGACTTCATTTTGTAAAAGTAGACTTCATGTTGCAAAAGTAGACTTCATTTTGAAAAAGTAGACTTCATTTTGAAAAAGTAGACTTCATTTTGAAAAAGTAGACTTCATTTTGAAAAAGTAGACTTCATTTTGAAAAAGTAGACTTCATTGTATCAAAAGTAGACTTCATTTTGTAAAAGTAGACTTCATTCGTGTATAGTTTCAAAAACGTTAGTTATAACTAGTTTATCTCATTAGAGATTTGTTACCGTTGATGCAGAAATCTGTGTTAGATAATGGTGGCCTCTGAATTCCCTAGAAGACTGTACACCAAAGGCGGTGAGCCAGCCCCGGATAAAAGCATCGGCTATTATGCTGATGATTATAGACTGGTACCTGCACTACGGTCAGCTCTACAAGAGGATGAATGGGAAGAGATATACGAGTCACCGTTGAGTGTCTTTTTAAAGTTCCACGACTTGGATTTTGGTTGGGCTTCTAGGCTGGTGCACCACATGCTGACCTTTCAGATAGTTTGCAAGCAGAGTTACGAGATATGGAGCCTGATTGGTACCACTCCAGTTCGGTTTTAACTGCATGAGTTTGAGGAGATCACCGGACTCAATGGCGGGTGCGTGGATGACTTGACTGTAACTGATCTTGAGTTTTTCGATGACATGGTGCATTTTGGGAGCTAATGGGGGTCGACGTCGAGTCGGGCCCAAGCACAATCGAAATTATTGAAGCCTATTCCAACTGCTCATCATGGTCTCGGGATGATAGGCTGCGGTTGGAATATCTTGGGATCTACGCTGGTTTCATAGTGGCAACGAGACCAGGCTTATCCACAAATGTCAACCATGCCAGACTAATGATGGATCTCGAAGGTTTTAAAGAGTTACCATGGGGAAGAATTGCTTTTCAGCATCTGATCAAGTCTGTTAAGGAGAAAGATCTCAGCAAAAACATTCATATAGAAGGATTTGTGCAAGCTCTTCAAGTGTGGGTGTACTATGCTCTGCCGGATTTTGCTGCTGAATTTGGCGAACCATTGCTAAATGATCCAACACCTCTTATGCTGGCTTACAAAGGATCAAGAGGACGAAAGAACGTCAAAGCCAACATGCTAAAACAGGTACTGTATTAGTCTAGTCATTCTCATTTAGAAGTCTTGTTCCGTAGTAGACTTCTATGTAGTAATGAATTTAGGAGTAGACTTCATGTGTAGACTTCTATATAAAATCTTGTTAGAAGAAGACTTCAGTTGTAGACTTCAGTAGTAGACTTCAATGATAGACTTCATACGTAGTTTTTCCAGGCTTCATATGGCTAGAAATTCATTTACTTATTGTGTTTTTCCAGGCTCGCATACAGTGCTGTGTGGCTAAGGACTTGTCGGATATATTTCCAGTTTGGGATGATGAGGAACAGGATCCGGATATTGTCAAGATTGTCAATGCAATCCATGACCCCCATTTCAAGTTCTAAAAAAACCACTGGCCTTTGGAAGGTGTTCTGGGTGCACACATCGTCAAGGCAGAAGCAGGAAAGAGGAGCCTTCCCTCAGATGAATCAAGTCGCAAGAGAACCTTCACAGCCTCTGCCTCTGCCGCCTCTTTCGTTGGTGATGAAGGGGTCGGATTTGTCGCTACTATGAAAGCGCACTTCGACCAATGCTTCAAAAGCCTTTCAACCAAGATGCTGAATGGTTTTGGTAGCTGTGAAAAGCAGATCAAACTTCTCACCGACAAGGTTGAATCTGTAGAGCACGCGGTAGAGGAGTTGACTACAGGGTCGACGAAGCACACTGAGGAAGAGGTTAAGGACAATGTTCAGTCAACCCAGCAGCAGGTCACTGGATCCAAGAAGCATGAAGGGGTTAGTACCAAAAACCCTCCGCCTATACAAAAACATTTCATGCGAACAAGATCATCAAAAGATAGGAACACTTAATACTAATGTCATTTGAATTCGAACATGTTTAATAGTGCTATGTACCATGTGAGATTATTTACTTATGTTTTAAAAACTACTTGTTTACAATTTTCAGACTATGATAAAACATGTTACTAAATTATAGCAATGGTATTGTCATTTGTATATTCATGCTTGTTTGTGACAATAAAATGCAGAGTAATTCAGAGAAAAAAGATGCTCCGATGAAAGATAATGTCAACGTTGGTGCGAGTGAGAGTGTTAACGCCCCCGGGGATGCAAAAGGAAAGAAGGCTGCCATGAAGGAAAAAGAGGCCCCCGAGCCTAGCTTTTGTGAAATTGACCCGAAGATGTGTGATATTAACTTCGACACAATTGCACTAGCCAAAAATGCCAAAGCCAGAGCAGCAGCTCAGATAGTTGCCCAAGCAATGAGTGCCAGAAACCAACAGTTGGCTGCGACACAGAATAGTCATTTCTTAGGAAATAGCACCGCAAAGGCGATCATTCCAACGTCGGCATCTCACTCCGGCCGTGTCCGTGGATATGATCCTTTCGATACAACCGGTGTCAGGGCGAATCATACGACTCTAATGAACTTTGTGAAAGCAAACCCGTAAGTAGACTTCTATACTTATGTAAGTAGAATTCCTCATATTATTATTTTCCTGTCTGACTTTTTCACTTATACAGTGCTTATCCAAGACGTCCAGAAAACTCTTCGATCGACTGGTATTACATTCTCCGGACACCGAAGAAATGGCTAGCTGATACGGTTAGTGTTTTACTAGTTCATATTAGACTTCATAGTTAGACTTCATACGTAGACATAATATGTAGACTTCTTTAGTAGACTTCGTTTGCAGACTTCACTCATGTCTTATTTTCATCAATGTGCAGTACATGAAAGCTTATATTAACGTACTCAGGCTGCGATTATCCAAGCATCCGGAATGGTTTGTATCTGACTGGATTTGCTTCCTCAACTCCATGTTTGCTACGTTTTGGAGGCGTGACTACAATGACTTTATAAACTCTGAGCCGAATGAAGATGGTTCTGGCAAACTTCTACCACCTGGAGCGTATTCGTATTACACTGGCGAATTACCTATCTACTGCCAGACTAAAAAGACGTGGGCCTATGAAGTCGACCATTTGTACTCAATGTTGCACATCAGGGGGGACCATTGGGTTGCTATCTGGGTTTCATTTGTGATGAGGCATATCACAATATGGGATAGTCATGCGGGAACCAAACATGCATCTGACGCCCAAATTGACGAAGATGTGGAGCCTCTCGCTGTTATGATACCCTACCTTCTTCAGACATGTGCACCTGATGGAGACAAGTGGACATTCCCCTGCACGCCGCTCACACATTCGCGAGTACCAGGTACGGAGATACCTCAAAACATTCAGAGTGGTGATTGCGGAGTCTACTGCCTGAAGTACATCGAGTGTCATGCTTTGGATTTGCCATTTCCTCCGCAACTTTGTGATAAAAACATTCGACAAATCAGGAAGAAAATGGCTGCAGAGATCTTTGACGAAATAGGTGCTAGGGGCCATGATAAGCTAGATGCAACCGGGCTGGATGTCTATGATAGAAAAGCTTAGGGTATCCGTATTTAAAACTAACTTTGATTTTTATGGCAACTTTTGGGCTACTTGCATAAATGACCTTCAATGTGATTACATGTCATTTTTGCAATTGGTAGATGATAGGTGTGGAAGTTTTTTGGCCACCTATCGTATAATTAAAATGCCAAATATGTTGTATTTTCGTTTAGGATATTCTCGAGTTTGTCACCATATGAGTCGACAAGGTTTTCATCATCCATCCAGTGCTGGTTTGGCAGATTCATACAAGCACAACTCCTTGATTGTGCCTTAGCAAAAACATGGAAGACCGGTTCGTGAAACTCGTCAGGCTTCTTATAAGTGGTCGGAAACCTGTTGATGTGCTGCATAGTCTTCCTCATATTCGTTGCCTCTGCCGGAAGTAGACCATGAATGTGGTTAAATACATCATGGCTGCCATCCATGGTTAAAGAGAACATAACCATGGAGTAAGTAGCCACGAGGCATCCTCCATTTGATGACACCTTTATTAAATCAAACCCTGCTTGGATGCTGTCTTCATAGAAGATTAGAGAAACGTCTCGTAGGCATTGCGCTGTAGGATTTCTACACTCCAAACAGCGCCAAAAGAATGCGTCAACCCTCCCATGTTGATCCCAGACCCATGGAATGGTCAAAGTTATTAAATCAACGGTTCTTAAAAAACCCTCTTCATTAGAAATCTCATTTAGATGTTTGGAGAAAACCCTTGCTTTACAGAGCGCAGCGTAGGAACGAGATGTGATTTTTAAGAGGATATCCCACAGAATGTCGGAAGGGAGAGAGTTGAAGTTTATCAGGTTCGACATCTTCTAAGGGTCTGGAATGAAACTATAATTTGTCTAAACCCGAGAATTTATAAGCAGAAATACCGTAGAAAAACAGGTACAATGGTTATACGCACTGTTAAAGTCGTTAAAGCAGTTACTTAAATGAGTTCGTTTCAAACCCTAACCGTAAACAAAATATCACATACATAGTAGACTTCGACAATAGACTTCCATAGTAGACTTCTTGACAACAATAGCAGCTTTGTCCTCCTATTTCGGAGCCTTCTTGATATTGTCCTTGTGAATCTTCGACGTCTAAGTGAGAGACATAAAGTTTAGTAAATAAAACTGTTAATATTGTATAGGACATTATTAGATGAGTTTAGCTCAACTTACACAATTCGGTAGGGTATGACCAGGTTGCTTGCATTGTGAGCAGCTGTATAGTTTGTGCAGCTTCCTTGGCTTGTTGCTTTTCCGTCTAGCAATTTCTAGCCATGATTGCCATCGAGACTTCTTCCGTCTGCCTGGTTTGCGGCGAACGTCTGGTGGCAGACATATTGATAGGTTGACTCCTTGGACCTCTGAAATTTGGGGATATATGTTGGCAGAGTAAGCAGCAAACAAGTAGTTTTTCGAGTAAGTCGGACATACAAGGGAATCCACAGCTATCCCACCGGCTAATGCAGCTGCAATAGCATGTGAACATGGGATCTTCTCGATGTAAAACACACCATATTCACACATTCCATGTTCCAAATCAACAATACAATTCCTGGTTCCTCCTTTCACATAGTATCTCCAAGTGTCAATTCGGTCCACCTCCATTGCATCTGCATAATGTCCACGAATCGCCAGCAAATACTCCACTCCCTGAGTATTATGTGTTGTGGGACTCAAAGCATCCTCTCTGCGTTTTAAAAACCACCGACCGAGCTTCTCTCGTATGAAATCCAAGAGGAATGAAATGGGATAGCCCAGGCCTTCTTAAGTGCAGCATTTATAGACTCTGCGACATTGCTAGTCTTAATATTGTATCTGTCTCCAACAAAATGAACTCGGGACCAAAGGGAGACATCGGCTTCTTTCAAATAGTCAGCAAGGTCAGGCTTGATCTGTCTCAGCTCCGCCATGTACCGGTTGTAATCATAGAGGTTGTAAGCATAAGCCACACGTTTTACCAAGTACAGCAACTGCTTCCCCCTAAACTTTGTTACTATGTTATGTTGTAGATGGTAGAAGCATATCCCTCGTTTTGCCCATGGGAAAACAGTTTGACAAGTTTTCTTAATAGAAAGATGGCTGTCAGAAACTATCACCAAAGGATAACCATCTGAGACACATTCACCAGTTTAGAAAAAAACCATTCTCATGAAGCATCATCTTCACCATCAACAATTCCAAAGGCCAAAGGAAAAATCTGAAAGTTTCCATCTTGTGCGGTGGCAACCAACAAAGTACCTTCGTATTTTTCTGTTAGATGACATCCATCAACAACAATAACTCTTCTCATGTACTGAAAACTGGCAATCGATGATCCAAATGCGAGAAATAGATATTTGAATTTGTTATTCGAATCTACATGAAGAGCTGATACAGTTCCCGGATTGGCTTTGTTCACTGAATGTAGGTAAGCTGGGAGACTCGCATATCCATCTTCAGCTGTTCCCCTGACCAATTATTGGGCATATATCAAAGATCTGTATGAAGTAGTGTAATCCATCTTGATGCCAAACATATGCTTCATTGAAACCCTGACATGTTCTGGTGTAAGTCCATCAATGATGCCCAAATGGCTTATAAACAGCTTGCCAATATACTTAGGAGTAGACTTCCCACGCTGAGCCATTCGATGGGCTATTGAACATGTGTGGTCTTTCACATATTTTGTCACCCAAAAAGTGGATGCATCATTCTTAACGATCGCTCTTTTTATCCAAGCACATCCTTCCACTCGACATTTAGCCACAAACAGGGTTTTGGTAGACTTCTCTGTTTTAAAAGCAAATTTTAACATTATTGCAGTCAATCTAACCTCTGATAACAACTTCTCCTTTGTAAGGAAACTTGCCCTAACATATATATTATCAGACCATGACATGGGCATGCTTCCTGTTTCACCATATCTGTTTCTGACATTTTCAATACAGACTTCATCTTCATCATCATCTTCATCTTTCACTTTACCATAGACACTGTAATCTTCTCCGTCAGAGTAAGCTGCATCGTCGACATCTTCTCCATCCTCGTTCACATCAGAACTGTCTGCCTCATCATCGGTAGAATGTTCTGAATTTTCCTCAGACTCCTCACTTAAATCTTCATCTGATCCGTCCTGGTTCTCCTCAGTATCCATCTCCACTCGAATGGACACATAAAGACGTACCATATGCACTCTGCTTAACGCAATCAAGCTACAAAATGCCATGAATTCTCCTCAATCTTTCACTCCCCGTACACAACTGGAATTTGAGCCATTCTCTGAAAAAATAACCATATAAACCATATTAGCAAAAACTGCATACAGACTTTTTGTATCAAGAGTAGACTTCTCCCGAAAAGAACATTAGTAGACTACAGGACGAAGTCTACTTTGATAAGCTAAGTAGCTTAAGAATCAAAACTTCTGATTCAACAATAAATATCGAATGAAATGAAATGAAATTCACTGGGTAGTTCAATCACTTACTAAGAAGCAATTCTAATCCAAAAATTTTGAAAAATACTTTATAAATTTGCCTAAAATGCGTTTTAAAAAAATGCCAAAAAGTAGACTTCTACAGCAGACTTCAAATGTAGACTGAAGGAGAAGTCTACTTTTTCATAGAGAAGTCTACTAATGAAGTCTACTAAAAAACAGGTCATTTTTGCAATAGACCAATCTGTTGACTTTTACTTCAGTAGACTTCAGAAGTAGACTTCCGTCTAAAAAGGTTACTTTAGCATTTAACCGATGCATTGACTAACAAAGTAGACTTATATTGCAGACTTCATGTAAGAGTAGACTTCTCCGACAGTATACTTTTGAAGTCTACTTTTTTAATAGAAGTCTACGAAAAAAATATGTTATTTTTGCAATTGAATTTTTTGAATAGACTTCACAATGAAGTCTACTCAAAAAGGATTCCTTCTAAGTTTGACCGAAAAATATAAGTAGACTTCACAAAGAAGTCTATAGTTTGTAGAAGTCTACTGAAGTTTTTCGGAATTTTTTTTAATTTTTTAATTTTTAAAAAACAGTAGTCAAACACTAAAATGACCAATACGTTTTTGGTCAAACTACAAAAGTAACTTTAAGGTAGACTTTTTATGCAGACGTAAACAGTAGACTTCATACGGAAGTCTAAATCCAAAAGTCAAAATACGGTCAACTACAAAAATAATCTCTTTTCTTTAGTAGACTTCTTGAGCCTTCAAACGAAGTCTACTAAGTTTTTTTTTTTGTTTTCAAAGGATGTCGAATAGACTTCTCGTGAAGTTTAACGAAGTCTACATTAAGAAGTCAATTGCAAAAATAACCTTATGTTGACTAGTAGACTTCCGTATACTTCACGAGAAGTCTACTTTTGCGATATAAAAACTGAAATGTGGAGAAATTGAAGTGCGGTGATTACCTTTAAAAAAATTGAGCTTGCATAAGTTTCTCTTAAGCACCCAGAACTAAGGATTTCTCTGAAAATAAACAACCCAGGTGTCGAGTAACCAGAAATCACCGAAAATGCATGGCCCGACGCATTGTAACGTAGCCCAGATGTTTTGAAGAAGAAATTATGAAATAATGAGCAAGGTTATGAGTGAATGAGCTCAGATATTTACTTATTACAGTTTTAAAATTGGTTGAGAAGCATTTATTCCTATTTCGTGGTTGTTCATGGTGGTTGAAGGAATTGAAGAATATGGCATTTTCATAAATAAATGGTCCTTAGGAGGACCAAGGAGACTTTACCCAAATTAAAGAAAAATCGAAATACTAGATGTATAATGGCATTTTTGTTAATAGTTTAGGTGGGAAAGATAAAATTGTGAGAAAATGGCAAAAGTTGGATAGAGAAAAAAAAAAGAGGTTAGTTTAGTGTTTGACTTTGAAATATAGGTTAAATCTGAAACTCTCCCAAAGTTAAAAAAGAATATATCTGAAATTATCTAAAACTTCATAAATATACTGAAAATTTTTGATATTTTCCAAAGTTTTTTAAAATACTCATCTTGAGTTTGTTAAATAATTTTAGCTACCCAAATTTCTGGTATTGTTTCTTTATCGAGAACACTTTGTGTAATGTTTACACAGAACCCATGGACCGTACTCTTCTCCAATCTGGGTGTGACTCACGTCTCGAATGAATTCAAGGACAAATTCAAAGAAATTTTGGCCGTCAGTTGGAATGGTTTGTGGATTGCGAACCACTAGAGCTGCGGAACCGAATAAGATAGCAATTACAACCCAAGAAGATTCTATCCCTTTATAGTGATTTCTAGTCTCGATTTCTGAAATGAAATCGGCATTCTAAGAAATTTATTATCGCCACCTAATTGATAAACAAATGTATAGATAAATAAAAATAACAAAAAAAACAAATGAATATTTTAAACAAACAATCAGTAATTAGACCTCAAAAATTATATAACACACCAAACTAAAACATTAACAGGAAAATAGAGATACTAGGACTATTAAAACAAAAAAACACAAAAAAAAATTGAAAATACCAGAACTATTAGAAGTACCTTAATGATTTTAGCTTGTTTGTTTATAACTCCTTACTTTCTTCAAGTTTTAAGATAATCTTCTACATCTTCTTATCATTAAATAAGATACAATCTTTTTGCTAAAAAAAGCATCTAAAAATAAGATACCGTCACCAGATTAGATTTAGCAAATCAACAAAAAGTAAACATATAGACTTAAGCGTTGAACAAAAGAAAAAACAGAATAAAAGTTAAGCTATATAGGAATAACCTTTTGAATTTACGTAACATTAAAGACAACGGGTTTAGAACATTAGGTTTACGGTTTACCATATTAGACCAAAACAACAATGAACAAACCATTCGAGAAACCATAACGACTCTCTTCTACTTTTCGTTAGACCAAAACACAATAAGATAAATCAAGATACTAAATATTTCAAATAAGATAATGGACACATCCCTATATAGTAACCCAATTAAGCATTAGCTATTAAACTAAGTGGCTATTATGGTTATGATTAAAAAATTATGTGTTCATTTTGCATGATCTTGGTCGTTGTTTCTCCAAACACTGGGATTATTTTTTCTTATCTTATGTGTCGAACCGATGGGTCTTTTTGTTAATATTATTGATAGGAAATATTTAAACTATCCGAAGTTTGCATACATAGTTTTTTTTTTTTGAATGAATGTTAAATTTATTCAAACAAAAAAAAACAATGTTTTCAACATCAAAGATGCGAGCAGTTTTTAAGTAAAGTTACATCAAAATTAAACACTTCTCTAGCTTTAAACTAAGCTCTCAGAGCCAAGCCAGAGCCGACCTACCATTACCAATCTCTACTCGCATAAAAGTTGCAGCTTTCTGGCGAGATCGCAGAATCTCCTTCCACATCCAAGATCCCGGCGAAGAGTTTGTAGGCTGCGGTGTTAGCCAAAGAGACTCTTGTCGCATCAGATTAGCCCTTGTCCATTGAACCCATAGTGAATTCGCAGTAGCAAGTCTCCACGCCAACTTCAAAACACTAACGTCATTAGCTTCCCAAATAATCTTTAGACCCAGACCACCTTTGATTCGAGGCTTACAAACATCCCGCCATGCTATCTTGGCTTTCCTCGGGTTGAGATCAGGACCCGACCACAAGAACGCTTGACAAAGCCATTCTATTTCCCCAACACAACCATGTGGCAATCGGAATGCTGAAATCTAGAAATTAGTGGTACTCGCTATAACCGATGAAAGAAGGTGCAATCTCCCGGCAAAAGACAGTGTTCGAGCTGTCCAAGAGTTCATTCTGGTCTTGATTCTGTCTATGAGAGGTTCATAATCAAGTGTCCTCATCTTCTTCGTCAATAGAGGTAAGCCCAAATCCCGCACTGGAAAAGTCCCAAATTCAAATGTGAATCTTTGCGAAACAGTTGTTTTACCCATCTCCGAAACTCCTGCGAGGTAGCAAGTAGATTTCTCTACACTGATATTTAACCCTGATATTTTTGAGAAATCCTCAAACACTTCAACAATCCCCTCTATTGAACTCAACGAACCATCTGAAAAAACCATTAAGTCATCAGCAAAACAAAGGTGTACCAGGCTAATATTTGCACACTTCAGGTGATACCCAGATCTCCGATTCAGAGCAGCCTTATCGAGCAGTTTGGAGAGTACGTTCATACAGACAACAAACAGATAAGGAGGCATAGAACATCCTTGTCGCAAACCCCTTGAACTCCCAAAATAACCAGCTAGCTCACCATTCATTTGGACCGAAAAAGAGGCCGTTGTGATACAAAGCCTTATACAGTGAAAAAATTCCGATGGAACATTCAGTGCTTCTAAAGTGTTTAGCAAAAAAACCCATTGCACCGAGTCAAACGCAGATAGGTCTGAAATCTTTCATGTGCGTTGCCCCTTCTTTGTTTGGAATAAGAGCAAGGATCGTCGAATTAACACCTTTCAACAAGAACCCTTTTCTGAAAAAAGACTGAATTCCCACCACAAAATCAGCTCATAAAACCAACCAGCTCTCCTTGAAGAATTCTACCGTATAACCACTGGACCCGGCGATTTGTTAGAAGTCATTGCAAAAAGAACAGCCTTTACTTCCTCAGCCGTCACAAGCCGTAATAGATTCATACAATCTTCCGAAGTGCATTGAAACCCAATCAGCTCGCGCAAATCATTAACCCTCGTGTCTACCAGGTCCTCCGGGACAAAGTTAAGAAACTCAGAAAAGTGGTTGACCGCCACCTCCTTGATTTCATTTGTACCCGTGATTACTACTCCATTCTGCTCCAACTCACGAATTCCATTCCTCGCTTTCCTTGTTTGAACCACTCGATGAAAAATTCTATTGTTTCTGTCACCAACATTTAGCCAATGTAGCTTTGCTTTCTGAGCCAGAAAGCTTTCCTCCAAATTCGCATTTCTCTCCCACCGAGCTAATGCCTCTGTTTCTTCATGTTGATGAAATGCAGAGGGATCATTTAAAGTCTGTTCTTGCTTTGCACAAAGGATCTCATAGTCTTCCTTAATACGTTGAGATATATCACTCAAAAGGTCGCGTGATATTGTGCGAGCAATAGGTTTCAGCAGCTTTAATTTTTTCGAGAGACGGAACAGAGCAGAAGTCAAGTCGAAAAGAGGAACTGTGTTATCCCAGTAATCTTTTAGAGCCTCCTTGAACTTAGGCGTAGATGCGATCACATTCGTAAACTTGAGAGGTTTTTTTGGTCTAGCAGCTCCCACATCGACATAGAATCTACACCGGAGATGATCCGAACAGCCACCAGCTTCGAACACACAATATGAACTACAAAAATGATCAAGCCAAGCATCATTTACCAGGAGTCTATCTAGCTTTTTACAGATCAAACCTTCTGATCTCTTGTTACACCACGTGAGCAGGGGACCATGTGATCCCATGTCACTAAGTCCACATATCCGAACCAAAGTCTGAAAATCCTCCATGCCACTCGAGATTACCGTACCAGAGTCTGCACCAGATCAGCTCTTGACAAAATCTCAATAAAGTCCCCCATCACCATCCATTTCATTCCCCTTATATTGGAGATTGAGAAAAACTTTGAAGTTCACTCCACAAAACTTTCCTCTCCTCCATAAAATTAGACCCATAGACAAAGGAGCATAAAAATTCATCCACTCCTTGCAACTTAACCAGAACAGTTATCATCTAACTAGTTTTGAGAACCGGAGTGACTCGAACTGAATCCTGCCAACCCACCCAAATTCTTCCCAATCGATGGTGCTCGTAATTGCACATTGAAGACCAATTCGGAAACACCTTCTCTAGAATACCATCTGCTTTGTTTTTCCACCTCGAGTTTCTATTATACCCCCAAATAGAAAATCATTCTCTCTACACCAACTTCTCATAATCTTATGTTTCTTTTTTTTGTTAAAACCCCTCAAATTCCAGAAGAAACCTGTCATTATTGGGATGGTTTGGTTTGACGAGACTTAGTTCTCTTGCCCGTATTCTTTGCAGTCGAGGCAATTACCGGTGTAACAAATCGGTGAGTAGTCTTAGATCCTCTCAGAAGTGAGACTCTTCCACCTGCAGTTGTTGTATTAGCTTCTTTCCCTTGGTTCAAACGCCACCGCTGCCCAAGACTTTCCCGACATATCCGCATCCACCCCCTGATCACTCTTATTCACAGAGTCCCCGCTGATAACAGGAACTGACTCCATCTGACTCTCCGAACCATCCTTCTCCGGAACTACATCCTCTGACCACGATCGAACCACTTCAACCTCCGTTTCAGGAACCTGAGATGAACCCATTGACAAAACCTCCACAATTTCCAAACCCTTACTCGACAACTCCTCTCCGCTGCAGAAACACCTCCTTCAACCATCTTCACCGCATCCAAACCTCCTGAAGGCGGAGCACCCTGATCCGGCGCCGCCATCGGCCTTGCTTGGCCTGAAATCTCCAGAAACCCTAATTCTCTAATCGCCAAGTTGATCGCCCTCCCTGCTGACGTGGCCTCCTACACGGTTTTTCTTTTCATAGGTAAATGCGTAAAGCTAGAGTAATAAAATCGGGTTCGGTTTATTAAATTATCATAAACCACAAAAATTTAGAACGGCATATTTCAAGAATCAGTCAAAAAAGTTACACATAAGATGTTGAATTAAAGAAAAGGGTACAAACATCATTCCGCAGTCAAAATTCGTTGAGAATGTGATACGTTAGCAAATCACTACACAATTAAGTATATAGAGAAAGCCCAGAGCATAAATCTAGTTTGTCCAGTGCTGGGAAAATGGCCAAAACTGACCTAAAATATGTTTAAATGTTTGATTTATACCTAAAGTTTGCGATTGATCAAACACATAATGATATAAAAAGTCAAATTTCATACCTATAGTTTTTCTTTTGTGCTTGTCCATACATTGGCCGTCATATAGTTAACGCTTTATTAAGATTTGTCGACGTGGATGCCATGTCTGCAACAATATTTTTTGGTGGTAACTTCTAGAATTTGCAAAATTAGACAAAACAACACCATTTTGTCACTATGATTTGCAAGAATAATACTTCCTACAAAATCAATTAGGCAACTACCATTGATAAACAGTCAATTGGGTAAATGACAATATTCAACAGTCTAAAAGGTAGGGAAAATATGAAAAACCCTTTGCTCTCGTATATGACTACATGTACTAGAAACACATAATAAAAGCATTTGAAAGCAATAAAAACATAGAAAAAGTATTTCAAAATGACCCATAAAAGTTGTCAAAATACGGTGTTATCAACTCCCCCAGACTTAAACCTTTGTTTGTCCTCAAACAAAGCAGAGGTCCAATCTGGTGAAATGAAAACAAAAATAGGAAATGCACAAATCTCAGAGACATGAACTCCTAAACTATGACCATAGATCGTATATCAGTTCACAACTTAGTCTAGAAAAATTTTACCAAGGCACAAAAGATACTAGTCCACTTTTTCTGTCATGCTAAACCTAAACAATCTAATAGTCAACTAGCTCTCTACATTCATTAAGTGCAAAAGTGAATTCTCATTAAAGACATCATTCAGGGTAGACGGCGTTTGGTATTAAAGGCTGTTTAAGTGGTGGAGTTAAAGTGTTTCGGGTTACCTGAAGAATCTGGAGGATGCAAGAGAGAGTGGATCTGTTAATGTACGCAACTTTCAGTCACTTCTTCTTGCCAAATGTTGTTGCATAATCCTTCCTCCTTTGTTGTGAACAGTTGTTCCCCCAGACTAAGATTTTTTCGGGAATCAGAAAGATGATCTCCAAAACTCCAAATAATCGAACTAAGGCTTGCCTCGAGGATAAAATCGATCCTCTTAGATTTTTATTTCCATTCCTTTCTTATTTTTTCTTTTCTTTTTCAGATTTTTTTTTAGAGGGAAAATAACCTTTTTGTGAGAGAGAGAGAGAGAGAGAGAGAGAGAGAGTCTAAGGGACGAAAATGTACCAATGTTTGGTTATTTTCCTGAGGCAAGCTAAGTTTTCTCCTTTGTTAAATCCTTCCAGTAAAGTTTCCGGCAAAATCGCAGTTCTTCGTCTTAGTGACAGAAAACTACGTCATTCCTCTTTCTCTCCGACGTTTTTGCACATATCTACATATAAGACAATGGAAAACAAGAGTGCATGTGGTTCGAAAGAGGTTTGGTTAAGGTGGGGAACTAGCTAAAGATGAACTAGTCATTCAGGATCAACAGAGAGTGGTAAAAAGGATAAAGGAGTCCTGAATGTATGATTCGTTTCCCTGATCTAATGCTTTAATGAGAAAATTAATTCATTGTTAAGTCCAAATAAAACAGAGCTAGTGTATTCATTCATATAAATCGAAATCATTCAAATTCCTCTGGGAGCTAGTCCTAAATTGCAAATGAGCATGTCACTAGAAACAGTCTAAAAGCACATAGTCAACTATCATTGATTCATGTTCACCATTCCCTTTAAAACGTATTTTTTTTTGAAAACCATTTTTTGAAAAACTTTAAAGAAAATGCAGAAAGTGTAGATAATGCAAGACTCATGAAAGAAAAGTGGTTAGAAAGAGATGCAATCCTCCCTTAGACTTAAATCACATTGTCCTCAGTGTGAAAGAATTCGAGATTGGATGAGAAAAATGCATAGATATATCAAAATAGGTAAGCTAAAGGGGACTTACCTGGATCTGGGATGCTGACGGAGACGAACCGGATCAATTCGAGAAGATGCAGGAAGGTGGTAAATGGTGATGGGAAGTGGTGGAAAGTGGTGGATGAGGTGAAATGGGACCTGGAGAGGTGGAATGGGTGAGAATTGATTCGCTGGAAGTTATCTCCTAGTTTCTACTACAATAGAAAAACTTGAGATTGTAGTACAAAAGATTCGAAATCCAGAGGACCAGTGTTACACTATGACTCTACGAGGGTTGAAATAAATTTAAAACGAAAATGGTTGTTGGGGGTTGTAATGTAACACGCAAGAGAATGTAATTAACGATTTAAAATGCAAATCTCGAACTCAAACATGAATGCATACCGATCAATTGTTGTGGTATCGACAACTTTTCAAACGCCCTATATTCTAAACTATCGTTTGAATGTAGAATACACAGACAAGCGTTAACAAGCGGGTTTGATAAGTTCACGATTCGCCTTAACATCAATTGTCGTTGGCTAAGACCATCTCCAACCCTACTGCAAATTTCACTGCAAAATAGAGTTTGGAGCAAGATTATCTCCAACCCTACTCCAAATCTCACTCCAAAATGGAGTAAAAAATGGAATTACTCTATATATGGAGCAAAAAATAGAGTTTCTCCATTTTTTTAGTCATAACTCCATTTTGAAGTAAAAATGAAGCTTACATTGGAGTAAAATACAACTCCATTTTGGAGTTACTCCAAAATAGAGAAAAATATGGAGTCATACATTGGAGATGCTCTAAGGACGAATCGCTCACCAAAGTTTATTTTAGAAACCTATTACACTTTTGATGAACAGGCTAACCTAAAAATCGCAGATTAAGTGATCAGTTCAACCTAAGCATTAAGAAAAACTATGGTGAAGACTATCTGATTAAGCCATATTTGCATTTAATCACTAACTCATTGAAATCCTTTGAACACCCTAATCTAGCTAAGAGATCTAATCAGACATGGCGAAAAGAGAAACAGCAAAATATCAAAAAGAATTCATGAATAAAAATTAGAGATAACAAAGGGTTCAGAATTCTTCTCAAGTGTTGCAGGAATTCGTCTCTCAAATCTTACAACCAAAACTCTCACAAGGTCAAGAAAATGTAAAGAAAGCATAAATGAAAAAGATGTCTATTTCTGAGGCGGCTCTGGTCTTTTTTATTCTCTTCTTGCATCCCAGAACTAGGTAAAAATTGTTTTCCTTATTTTTCTCCAAGTGGTTGGAGTAGGTGCTCCACAAAAGGAGTTAGTCGGGAGCAGGTCCCCCGAACCTAGAAGTGGTACTTCTGCGCGTGAATTGGCCTCTTTTGCTCAGCTTCAACTCCTGTTTGCTCCAGAAACTCCAGTTGTTCCAATCCTCGCCTAAGGCCTCCTAGATACCTGAACCGACCTGAAAAAGACTCCAAAGACTCCCAAAAAGATCAGTAAACACGGGTCAGAACGAGTCAAAATAGCCGCCTATCAAGAATGGGTCAGAGGTCGTTTGAACGACCATTGGCCGCGGTCTGAGCTCACGCGACCGCGGGTGGCGCATACATGGCCGCGGTCACAAAGACGCAACCGAGGTTGATGTAGGCTTGGCCGCGGTCTGAACTCATGCAACCGCGGCCAAGCCTACATCAAGAATGGTTCAGAGGTAGTTTGAACAACCATTGGTCGCGGTCCGAGCTCACGCGACCGCGGGTGGCGCATACTTGGCCGTGGTCACAAAGATGCGACCAAGGTTGATGTAGGCTTGGCTGCGGTCTGAACTCATGCGACCGCGGGAGCTTAAATGCGGCATGTTACTGCTTTATCTTGGTTACTGCTGGGCCGAGCAGTTAGGAACCATCCTTCTTTTTGGTTTTTTTTTTGTTTTTCGATATTTGGCTTTTTTTATTTATAAGAAACAACTGAAACTAAGAAAAATAAAAAGATCAATAGAAAAAGAAAGAAAAATCTTAAAGAAAAAATACCTAAATGGGTTGCCTCTCATTAAGCGTTTTTGGTTTGAGTCGTTTAGCTCGACTTGGTGTAGGAAGTGGTTTAGTCCAATGAAGAAGACCTTGTCCTAAAACAAATCTTTTTTGAAATTTCCTTGTTCTGCTTAGCAAGTTCTTCGGCATCCAAAGTTCTGCTTCAAACACTTCTGATGCAGGACGTTTTCCTGCATTGCTGTTGTACGGGACAGCTTCCGTAAAGACATCTTTGTCGATATTAGCAAACAAAATCCTCCTGTTTGGCCAGTCCATGATGGCTCCGAAAGTTGCTAAAAATGACCATCCGGGAATCATTGGATGTGTTACGTCCTTGGTCTTGACAATGTAGAAGTCGACAGGAACTAAACAATCTCCTATCCTTAAAGGAATGTTAATCGCTACTCCTTTAGGTGTTGCTCTAGAATCATCAGCTAAACTGATTCTCGTCTTAGTCCTGCGCAGGTGCTTAATACCAAGTCTCAAAGCAATTGCCTTGGACATCATGTTGCGACAAGCTCCAGAATCACAAAGCACATTGTTAAACATTTCACCTCTAATCGAACAAGAGATGAGAAACTAACTTTGACCTTTGATTTTGTGAAGTGTTCAAACAGGTCTACCTCTTCTAGCATGATTGAACAAATCTTTTATTTCAGGAATGCATTCCTTGCTCTCACAGAAGTAGTGGCCGATCATGAAGTCTTTGCAGGCTTTGGCGAAGGTGATTCTTTCTGGCAAGCTTCGAACTACATCATTGAACTCATCAAGCTTCTCTTTATTGATCTTGTTTGTGTAGTAGCTGAATTATTCAGGTGTTTGGAGGTGGATTGAGTAAACTGCAGCATCAGGTGATGTCCTGGGAAAAGATAGGCATCTGGCTCTCCCAAAGTAAGTTCGGATGTCTTCTTTTGTTTTCTTGTTGTATCTAAAGAAAACTTGCAAACAGCCAAACCCCCACACATCATAGAAACCTTTATAAAGAGGGATTGTCTTCACAAATTTGTTGAACTCGACGAGTTTCTCTCTTGAAATTGGTGTTCCTTGTTCCACCAAACCATCTGGGTTACCCCCTTCTATGAACAAACGATAGTCTTCGTCTTCAAAGTATTGTCCTTTGTATTCATCTTCATAAGCTAAAGCTATGTTGCAAAGTAGTACCTCTTCTTCTTCTTTAGATGGCTTAGAGATGATGGCGTATACTGTTTGCTCGAGAAAAGGAATTCTGACCATCCCAGCAGATGTATCAAATGAACATTGGCATGTAAGAGTAGAGGAAGGCTGAGGTGAATCTGGCTGACAGTTGGCCACGAGTAGGTTAGACGCGACCGCGGTAGAGTGCTAGTGGCCATGGATGGAGGCTGCACAACCGTGGGTGGAGGACTGTTTGCCGCGGTCGCGGGATGTGAGACCGTGGGTGAAAGACTGACGTGGTTTGGTTGTTTCATCTTCTTCTTTGCCTTCTAAGTGGTTTCCTGGGTGTTCCCGCTCTGTGTGCTCTTCCCTTGGGTCAAAATCATTGTTGGGAAGTGTTAAACCATTCACTTCATGCCCTTGCATAAGCTTTCGACCTTTGCTTGACTTCGTCAAGAGCATAGACTAGTTTGTCTACGGTTGAGTCTATCTCTTCTGCTTTATCTTGAACCTTGTGTACTCCATCCTATAATTCTTCCACATAGGAGTAAGTCTAGTTGTTGTGATCATTGATAGTCTCTTCTGATTCATCATGTTTGATCTCCACTGTGCGAATGCTGCCATTGGCTCTGCGAATGTTGACTCTATTCTCTCCAACTTATTCTTCAACTTCGTTTATCCTCTTATGGATAAACAAAGTAGTGTTCACTTGAGTTTTGATGGACTTGATCGGAGTTGATAAATATTCGAACTTCGTATCAAAGTGAATAAACATACTATCAATCCTCTCATGAAGGGCGCCTTTAGAGACAGCTTGAGCTTCGATGAACTGCTTCGATGAACTGGTCGATTACTGATCTGGACGTTCTCATCCTGCTGGAGGATTTGGTGAGGTAGGCGATGAACAGGTGGTCTAGGGTTTACCATCGGAGGCGTGTAAGGGTCGTTTAGGAATGCTTGGTGGTTTGGATCGGTGTTCTGAACAAAGTTGAAGAGGTCGCATATGTATTGCTCTTCTCTGTGTTTGGTGGCTTGAGGAGTGTTGTAAAAACTTCCCTCGTAGTAGGGATTTCGATTTGTAGGTCCATTGCTACGAGAACTGAAACAAAAAGAACCAAAAACAAAAATAAGTGGAAAAAGGGGTTCTAGAGTCGATTTACCGACTTTTCTTAGGGGTTTTGCAGAAAAGGAAATGTGTGCTTTCCCCGGCTTGATGTGGTCAAGGGTGTGATGTGTCAAGTTTTACCCTAATAAGAATCAATAAGTCGCAAGTGCACAGCTGATCGATTGTAGTACTTAGGGATCAAATCCAAAGGGAAGGATGTTCTTTCCAGCAAAAGCCTTCGAAAAAAATACAAAGTAAGGGAGTCTAGAACTAGGTGATTTTAAAAGGGGTTTTGGGGGGTTTCTTTAAAACGCTAAAACTAATCTAAACGGTAAAATACAGGAATTAAAAATGACCTAATAACTAAACCTAATAAAATTGACTAAAAACAAGGAAAACGACTAGACCTAAATAGCATGTATGAAAATCGACTGGAATAAGAAAATAACCTAATGACTAAATCCTGTATGAAAATCGGTGAAAAACTTATAAGTACGAGACGCTGGGTTTTCAGGGAAATTCTCTCCGTGTGATGAACGATTCAAAACATTGCTAACAAGTAAATTAAAAGATCCTAGCTAAAACTTTTAGAACTCAAGTTATGAACGTATGAATATGCAACTGTCGTGATCATAACCAACTATCTCTCATAACCTTAACCAGTAGGTTTCCATTCTGGTCCTGGAAGGGAAAAGATGCAAGCTTTCTTAAGACTCGTCAACATTCACAGTTCGCCCATAGGTAGGTTTCCACTCCTATGGTTGATCTGCTTTTATCAAACTAGATCTGGCGGATGAATACTTTCGCAACACCAATGACCTAGATCAGATTCTAGTTCATGACGCTACTCCCATACATTAAGAATAAATTTAGAAGAAAGATAGCTAATGGAATCCTCATCGAACATGTATAGCCCCCATCGAAAATCCCTTAAACCCAACAATAAAACTACTCAAACATGATTAAAGAAAGCAAAAACATTTTATTGAAAAGCTGTATTGAAATCGATATGGTAAAAGCACAAAAAGGGTTCAAGAGATAGATCTCTATCTCCTTAAACATAAAACTAAGAAAATGAAAGAAAAAAAAAAGTTGTAAAGAAGAGTTGTATCTCTGTCTCCCTTCTTTAGGGCTCCTAAAATCATGTATTTATAGTGTTTAAGTCATTTATGGGCGTTACTTAGGGTTACTCCAAATAAGAGGATCATCTTGGGCTTTAAAATGGGCTTCTAGGTCGGACAGGCCAATCTCCACTATCGGGAAGGACGGGACCAATGCGAATTGGGTGTTAGCCGCGGGTAGAAATGTTTGCCGGCTGATTTACGGGACATCTTGCTCTTCGCATAACTTTTGATTGAACTGTGGGATTGTCATGCTGTAAAATGTGCTGGAAAGCTGGTAGTTCCATATTTAAAGTATCCAAATTTGAGCTGGATCAGACGGTGAGAAGATTTTCATTTGAGGGTGAACTTCTGACTGTTTAACTCTGAGCTAAAATCTGGTATCTATCCATTTTGTTAAGCTTTTTCCTAAGTTTCCTGAAAAGTGTCTTGAAACTTCAAGTACTAGGAAAACATTGAAAGAAATAAAAACATAGAAAAAGTATTTCAAAACAATCCATAAAAGTGGTCAAAATATGGTGTTATCACTTACCTCTCTCTCTCTCTCTCTCTCTCTCTCTCTCTCTCTATCTCTCTGTCTCTCTCTCTCTCTCTCTCTCTCTCTCTCTCTCTCTCTCTCTCTCTCTCTCTCTCTCTCTCTCTCTCTCTCTCTCTCTCTCTCTCTCTCTCGTCAATCTCTTTTCACAATCCTGAATCTTTCTATTTCTTCACAAGGGTTTCTTCCTAGCGATGGATGCCAGCTGCCAGGATGAGAAAAAGGCGAAGCAGTATATCGACAGGCTTTATCATGTTGCTGAGGGCATTCCGAAACTATGTCCCTGTGGTGAAAAAATCATCGAGGGATAAGAACCTTTTTATGGAATTACTGAAGACACTTTACCAAGAGGGAGATACTTTACTTGCACTGTGTGGGAGATAAATTTTTTGAATTTCTGGGTTTATGAATTGTTTTATTGTTATACTTTTTGAATTTCTATGTTTATGAAATTATATTATTGTTAGACTCTTTGAATTTCTGGGTTTTCATTATTCGGTTTGTGCAGAATGATAGCTTACAATATCGAAAAAAATGGGTTTATGCTTTTGGAGAAGAGGTTCTCAAGTTGAGGAATACAGTTGAAGAGCAGTGCAAGAAGATTCGAAGCATGGCAAAACATGATTTCCTGATCAAACAAATGTGTGAAGAACTGAAGACCAATTCTGAGGAGATTGCAAATCTGAAGGAGATTTTGGCAGGTGTTGGCAAGATTTTTGCTTATGGGAAACCAAATGTTTAGCTAATCTTTATCAGGGGTCTTTGTTAAACCTATGAATTTGTTTTAACTACAATGCTTTATGTCTTTGTTTAATAATGTAAGCCTCCCCCCCTGTTTCAATCAATGTTTTCCATATATTTCTAATTAAAAACATATTGTTTCTGCTTAGTTTGACATATTTTTTCATTGTATTACTGTTTAGTTTGACATAGTTATTCATAGTAATACCAATTAGTTTGACATAGTTTTCCATAGTATTACTGTTTAGTTTAACATAGTTAGTCATAGTAATTAGTTTGACATAGTTTTTCGTAGTATTACTATTTAGTTTGACATAGTTATTCATAGTAATATCAATACAAATCCAAACAAAAAATCAATTTAGTTTAACGTAGTTTTACGAGTAATATAAATTCTAACACAAAAGCAAGTTTCTTAAACATAGTTTTACCAGTAATACGAATCCAAACACAAAAGCTACTTAGTTGTAGGTAGTTTGACACGAATTCAAATTCAAAGCAACTTAGAAAAACATAGTCACACATAGTTTTACTCCAACCCCCAACTCTTCATTTCATCTTGTCCTCGCCTACGCTTTCTTCCAGCGGCCTGCAGTCAAACACAGATTTATAACAACATCATGTAAATAACACAAAACCCATGGTAAGTAAAATATGGTTACCTTTGAGGTCTCTCCTTGCTCATTCACAAAGGATTCCAACAGTTCAACTCTTCCCACCAAATCATCAACCTTATCCTTGATAACAATCATCTTTTCTCTTTCAGAGTGTTTATGAGCTCTGCCACTTCATTTACAGGCGTGTTTCCACGTAATTCATTGGGGACATTCTCGAGTATGGGTCCTAGTCGTGAAGCAATATCTTCATTATACATCTCTTCAATCCATATGGTATATCCTTCATGAAGACGCTGCATCCAACTGTTGACTACAATATCATGTTTATCAACATCGTCATCTTCTTCTGTGAGTCTAGCCAGAAGATCATTTTCTTCTGGAGTAGCTACCACCAAGCTTTCAATGTCCTGAAAATGTAAAAAAAATAGTTCTAAACATTAACAACATAACAAACATATGCAAAGGGTAACTAACCTTGATTGTACCAAGTTTTTCATTTATTTTCGAAAGAGGAAACCCTTTCAATTCGCTTTTCTTAAACTTTAACCTGCACATCCTTAGCTCTGGAATATATTCTCGGAAAATACTCCCTAGCTCTAGAATTGCCTCAAACGCCAAAAGCTACACAACACACATATAGTTAATGCTATCTTCAATTATAATAGATAATACCAATTTCAAATACCTCAAATAAATTTGTACTTACCTCTAAAGGAATACAGAAACCTGTAATCAGCCAGGTTACACTCGCCTTGACTACACCCCCAGAATGAGTCATCGTGTGCGATATCTCCTTCACCATATAGTCATATGATAATCTCCCCCAAGGAAAGCTCTTACATAACTCGAGATCATCCACTGCAATTTTAATGAATTCCAAAACGGGTGTAGCATCTACTCCATTCTTCGTCTGCCCTACGACAATGCTGGATAAGAAGAACAAGACCAACTTCTTCAATCTATATCGACAAGGTTCCATTTCCTCCAGTTTTTCTTTCACGTCTTGATGAGACACTATTGCTCATTTCCCAAAATGCTTATTCACAATTTCTTATCCACGACTTTGCTTTCTTCCACATAATTTAGTAGATAGTTGCAGCAGTCAAATCCCGATATCAAGGCGTGTTCCCTTAGACCATAGCAGATAGAAACACCATTAACAACGAACCAAACTTATTTTTGCTTTTCATTGCATGTCGTTTGAAGGAGCATCCACATGCTCATAAGCTTGTGGTATCTGTCCCTGGGCATATGGAAAATGTGTTTGAACTGCGGATGTTTCTCAAACCATCTCAACTCAACACTACTCAGAGGATGCTTCAACCCGTCTATTGTATTCAAGAATTCAAAGATATACCACCTTGTCGATATTTTAATTTTCTTGACATATTCCGTCGGTGGGAAGTACATCCTCATAGGTCGTAGAGCTGTTGTTTCGTCTTCGGAATCATGTAGCAATAATTGAGTTCTACCAAGTTATACTAGTTTAACATATCAATTTCTCTAAGTGTTCCCTAGTGTTACCTAGTTCTACCAGAATTACTAATAAACTCACCATAGTTTTACCTAGTAATATCGGTGTTTCTTCTAATATTAACATAGTTTTACCTAGTTCTACCAATATTACTTCGAAAATCCACATAGTTTTATCTGTTCTACCACTACTAACATATAAATTCTGCCTAGTTGTACCTAGTTATACAAGTATTGCTAATATAATCAGATATACTTACCGTTGAGACCACATCCTCGTCCATGGCGTATGAATTTCCATGGTCTCCTTCATCCTCTTCTTCATTCACATCCTTCTCTGATTTCTTGTCTTCTTCTTCATTTCCTTCTTCGTCTTCCTCTCCTTCTTCGTCTTTCTGTCCTTCCTCTTATCCGTCTTTCTCTCCTTCATCTTCTACGTCATCTTCTTCTTCCTTGTCTGACTTTTCTACATCTCCTCCTTCCTCATCTTCTTCTTTGTCTGACTTCTCTAGGTCTTCTCTTTCTTCTTCACTTCTCACAACTTGTTCTTCAACCTCTTCCTCCGTTCATGATGCTTCAACCGTCGGAGGGGATGGATCGGAACTGCTCTCGCCCTTGGTTTTTGGAGCTCCAATATTCTTCTTCTTCTTTGTCCACCTTGTTTTAGCCATTTTTCTGGATCGATAACAGTTTCGGGAGGGTTAAATCTGTAGTTATCCCTAGTTTGACGATGAGAGAATCGAATATCGGGAAAGAGATAAAGAGAAACCGTTAGGGATTTGATCGATTTGGGAGATTTGGGGAGAATTTTTAAAAAAATCCGGATTTAGGGTCGTGTCTCTCGGGTTACGCCCGGTATTACTGGATGGGCGGGTTTCACCCAGGTATAAGATGTAAATCTTGTGCGGACATATCAATGTTATAAACCAAAAACTGAAAATAATTAAAACAATTATTAAAGATAAAAATGTTTACTAAGTAAGTGTATTAACTTACCATCAATTGAACTAAGACAAAAGCAAGTTTTTCGTCTCCACATAATTATTTTTCATATTCTTCTTTTTTCCTCTTATTTATCTTTTAGTTTTTCTTCTTTATCGTTTTTTTTTATGTCTTCTATCTTTATGTCTCCTTCTTCTCTCGTATCTTCGTCTTAGTTTTCTTTTATTTCATTTTCCTTCTCCTCTTCATTCTATATGTCTTTTCTTACTTTTTTTCTTTAAATTCTTTTTCCACATCTTTTTCTCATCATCTTCTTCTTCATCATCGCTTTCATCTTCTTCATTCTCTCCGACTTTATATTTTTTTTCTTTTTTTTATCAAACAAATACATGTACTCGAGAACTTTAACTCTTTCTCTCTCCCCCGATCCATACGTCCCTCCCTATCATTCCGACTCTCCCTCTCTCTCTTTCAATATTTCTCTCTCATTCTCTCCCTTTCCCCCTTGTCCTAAATTATATATATCATACAATTTAAATAACTGCATTTAAAGTAAAAAGTATGTCGACAAAAAAAAAAAAGTAAAAAGTATCTAATATAGAAAAAGATAAGGGGACTTTCCAGCGTCGACACGTCAGCTTTTCCACATCAGCATTTATTTCAAAAATAATTAAATAAAACAAATCCATTAAACAACTTAAATATATAAAATTATTTAGTTTACATTTAGCTATGTTAAATTAAAATTAAAACATAAATTTATAATAAATAAAATTTAAATCTATTAAAATATAGTGGTTGTCTTCTAAATTAAAAGAATATAGTGTCATCAATCAATTAAAAAAAAAAAAGTTTTAAGATCAAAACTAAAAACAATAATGAAATTTTTTTCAAGCAACTGAAGAACAGTAAACAAGAACTATAAAACCACATGACACAAAAATAAATAATAACTAATCGAAAAAATTAGAGAGAAAATGATAAAAAAAAAACAAATTAGGGTAGTAAATAAATATACAAAAATTTAAAAGTACTGGCTAGAAAAATGGATTTAATGAAATATCTGTAAATTGAGAAAGTTTAATTGTTATGTGAGGGTTAAAATGAAAAAAAATCAGAAAATATATGAAAGAAGTTACTAAGATTATAAAAATGTAAAATAGTAAAAAAGCAAGTTATGAGGTTAAAACTGAAACCAATATGTTTAGTAAAAATAATAAAACTAAAATAAATCCATTAAACAACATAAATACATATAAACTATGTAATTTATATCTAAATATGTTTAATTAAAAATATCAAAGCATACACTTAGGATAAATAAAATTCAAATTTATTAAAGTATAGTGATTATCATTTTAATTTATTTTCATGTGTTTTCATTGTCATCTTTGAATTACGAGGATAACTAATCAACAAAAATGAAGAAAAAACAAGTTTTGAGACAAAACAAATAATAACAAAAGTCAAAAAGATTTTCAAGCAACTAAAGAACAAAAACAAGAGTAAAACTACAACACACAAAACTAAAAGTTAGTAAATAATCGAGAAGATAAGATAATATCAAAATTAGAGAGAAAAATGATAGAAAAAAAAAAATATGGCAACAAATAAATATACTTGGAAAGATGGATTCAATAAAATATATGTAATAACAAAATAAATGTTATGTGAGAATTTATATGAAAAAATTTGAAAAAAATAGATGAAAGAAATGACTAAGATCATACAAATGCAAAATGGTAAAAAACAAGTTATGAGGATAAAATTTAAAAAATGTTTAACAAAAATAAGCAACGAAAGAATAACAAAAACAAAGCAATAAAATTTTAACACCAAAAAATCAAAAAATAAAATATTACATATTGCAACAATTTTGAAGATATCAGTTGGAAAGATGGATTGAATAAATATGTGTAGTTAGAAAACATGAAAATGATAAATTGAGAAAGATAAAATTGTTGTTAGTCAGGATTTTGATAAAAAAAACTCAAAAATGACATATAAAAGAGGTTATTAAAATTAAAATAAACAAAAGAATAAAATATTTATGTTGAGAAAGTTAATAATTATCTCTAGATCAAAATTTAGATCAAAGAACTCGAAATTTGGTTGAACAAACAAAAAAAAAATGAATAGAAGGGATTACTAGATTTATGAAAGAAAGAAACAAATTATACAAAAATGAAAAAAAATTGATACTTTCACTAAAAAACTAAAATATAATTAAATAAGACCCGTACGTAGCACGGATTCTCTCCTAGTTTCAAATATAAAAAATAGGAACACAGAAAATACGAAATAACATAGATTTAATACCATGTACCTATAAGGTTTAACTCTCTCTACTATATTTTTTTCTCTCTTTCTCAAACACACACTCACTCTCTCTCTTTCTCTCTCTATTTCTCTCCCTCACACTTTTCGTTCTCTCCATCTACATGTCCTGAAGCATCTACATGTCTCGAAAAGTTTTAACTCAATTTTTCTCTATCTTCCTATTTCTCCAAATTCATCATCCATTTCTCCTTTTTATTCTTCAATTTTTTTTTCTTGTCATAATTTTTCTTATTATGATTTTTTTCCGGTCTTTTTCTTCGTCTTTTTCTTCTTCTTTATCATTGACGTCAATTTTTTTATTCCTTATATTTTTTTTCCTTCTTTATCGTCTACAACTTTTAGTTCATTTATCTCTTCTGATTTGTCTTCTTTTTTTTCCTTTTTTGTTTTGTTCTACTCTTCTTCATATTCTTTATTTTTTGGTTTAGTTCTTCTTCATATTTTTTTTAATTCTTATTTTTGGTTTTTATTTGTACCGACTTAGGTTAGGGCCGACTTTGATATTAGTGGCCTATAAATAAAATCGTTGGCCCCTAATCAAGAGAAAAAGCCATGTCATGGGTATTTACACATAAGATTAATGATCGATTTATCAGAACTAATTAAAATACCACATAATTTTTTTTATTTAATGACACTTAAAACAATCGCTGAGGAGACGACATATCAGATTTTTGATTTCGCAAATAATAGTATAGATTTTTTTTGAATTAAAATAAGTTTGAAGATAATTTACCTATTTTGATATTTAAAAATAATTATATTAAAAATTTACTCTAACAAAAGTTAAAGTTTGAGACTCCTCACCCTATCCACATCAGCATAGACAAAGTTGTTCTAAAAAGCTGCCACATCAGCAGGTTAATCTACAAATAAAAATAGGCTTTCCTCGACCAAGCCCTGATTAACCAAGACCACAACTCTAATTTCTTGGCACCACAAGGCATAAGCTCTAAAACTCGGTCACCTTCATCTCTTTATTGTTTTGTTTGACACTCTGAGTTCTCCACTTCAGTGTAACGATGTTTCATCCTCCTCAAATTCTTCGACTCATCTATTTGCTCCAGTCTCCACATCAACTCCTCTTCAAGATGTCACCTTCTCTCTGCAATCAAATTCTCTAATTCCTGGATACCTCTCTTTCTAAAATACAATCGATGAAACCTACGGCGGCTAGCTAGGAGTTAGACTCACACTACAAAACTGGTATTGGTTTACCCGGAGCTAAAGAAATACTTCTTCAAAGAGATGCCTCCATGAAAGAATCGGCCAAGGGAAGAGAAGAAGACTGGAAGGAACGCAGTAAAGACCGTAGTCCTCACATAGGAGTAAGGTAACTCAGAAAAAAAAACTATCTATTAGTCGTTAATCTGACCTTTGAAAATATGGCGACACCAGAGAAAATCATTCCAAAAAAACTCTACGAAATTATGAGAAATTGCCAGCTCAGTTGGTTGAGTTGTGCGTGAAACATATGTATCTTAGGGGCTGTGAACCACCCAAAGAAGAAGACAAAGATCACTCATTTCTCCTATTGTAATGTGCAATTTTGTTTCACTTCTCATGTTTCAGCAAAGGAAAGAAGTTAGATTCTTCTTCTCTTTAACCGCATGATTTGGTGTTGATGTTGTTTTTATGTTGTAGATCTGGCGTGGAGAACTTTGAATAAACAAGGGTATAGTCACCAATGTCATCCAAAAAAATTCCAAATTTTCAGGTATGAATGTGGAACCAAATCCTTAAGTCCGTATCAGTTATTTCCAAATATTCCAAATCAATTCTTTAGTGCATATCATAAAACGTAACATCTCTCTCTCCTGTAAGCTAACTTTATTTGTCTTGTTTATGAAGAACCTTTAAAATGATTAGCCATGAAGAATTATTTCTGTTTACGTGATATTGACAAAGAATGGTCTGGTCCGTGTGGAAAAAGTGACCTCGAAAAGAACTAGCAACTATACACACCGAGGTGATAAACAATTTAATTAGTTGACTTCTAATTTCTTTCCCAAACAAGTGTCATGTTTAGAATGTAAGTTACTGTGTTTCAATAGTTAGTATTCCTTATCCACATTCCAAGCAGAGTCATCTCATGCCAAATACACAAGCAGTGTAATTTTGATCTGAATTAAAAAAAATATACTATACAATTTTTTTCAATGACAGCTGCAGTTTTCCTACTATGTAATGTGAGGTTTGCTTGATTCTTTGAATGTCGATTGCTTTCAATTTCTACACTTTAATTTAACTGTGTTATCCAGTTTTGCAAAACAGCTTCTTATGATGATGTGGACATTCAGAGTCTCCAAATCATTTAGGGGTTTGTGTGATGTTAGAGTTGCATGAGACCATGATATGAAATTTTTGGTATTCTATGTTACCAAATACATGAATTTTTTATTCTTCTATTCCAAATATGTCTGACTAAGTTCAAGATCTGAAGTTTTATTGTTGTTGAAATTGTTTCACCAGGTTTAACTTCGCTTGACAAGTACTAATATTAGCAAATAAGAAATGCGAGGTATAAAGTTGTCCATATTATATAGTCTAACCATAAAATGTTAATAGTCATCATATTTCTATGGTTCCATTGATTTTGTGGTTTCTTGCAGCTTGAGAAAGAAAAGGATGAAGTAAATACTACCAGAGAAGTTGCTTTGCTCAAATCTAGAATAGAATGCCGTAGAGTTCAGAAAAGTGTCTCCTTTTGAGTATTTAGGGCTCTGAAATCTGGAAGATGGTTACTAATACTGGTCTTTGACATTTCTCGAAGAATCTTTGGTGAAAACCTAAAAGATATGTGGGAAAGGAGCATAAGCAGTAAAATGCAGATTCTAAAGTAGCTTTGCTAAAGATTGAAAGGAGAATCACATAGAGTAAAAATGAGGATATAACAGAGAATATTTGGTTGGTCTTCACGAGACAGGGAGCATAGAAGACCATTGCATGGTTTGTTTTCAAAATTTGCATTCCATTTTATTAATAAACAATAAAAAACTTCTTTTCCAGACTAATAATGGAGAATAATCATCCGATTAAATGCACTTGAAGTGGGATATAAGAAATTTTGGACAGTCTTATGTTTTACTTTTCCCACATAGTTTCCAACAGAATGGTTGAAAGTCATTAGTTGTGCGATACGAAAATAAGAAGATAGAGACAAGAGCAAAACTAACCTGGTTTTCTGTTTAAGACAGAAATTGACTTTTTGGTGTTATCAAATTCCAATTACCTATGTTTTTATCATTGTAGACATATTTTCCCTTCTATTACAGTACGTAATAGACTACACAGAACCTTAAACTCGATTTTACACGATCAGGCCAATGAATCAAAGAATTTTTTGGGGGCAAAAGAATATATGCAATAATGCAAACAACTTTACTAATAAAAAGAATAGTTGGTGAGAAATTAGCTAAGGGATAACTTATAATTATCATAAAATATCTAAGTGATACAGTATTGTCATATTTTTGTAAAAAACAGTAGTTATCAAATATCTCGGTTTTTTTTCCCAAAGTTAAAAAGAACTTAGAACAATAGCGAGAAAAAAATAATAATCGATAAACAGACATTATTTATCTAGAATAAAATGAGAACAATCACCTTTCTCATAAAAAATACAAGACCGAGTAAGACTAATGGTCGTGGTGTCGTGACATCAAATGCCCACTACATTTTGAGGATGGTAGTGGTACATCATGTTCATGGATCTCCAGGTTAATACCTATGTAAGTATGTTTTTTCCCTATACAAATTTTGATCGCCAAAAATTAAAATTGAAAAGTTTTTTACATGATAATATCAACGATTCTACATTGAGGTACGGTCTCATAAAAACAAATTTGATTTTCCATATATACTTTTGGTGGGATGGGAAAAATGGTAAATAAAGCTTAAGCTTCTGTCATATACTGAAGAGGCAATACAAGAAAAAAACTTGAGGATGCCCGAGTGCTTATTGAAAGGCTCTATGAATTGGCAGAACAAAAAGGGGAGAAAAGTAAGACACTTTAGATGGGTTAAGATTCTTATTACACTGATTCAGCTATTTTTATAATCTAATTGTCATGTTTTTATGTTTGATAGGCTCCACTAAATCTAAATGTAGGTCAAAAACATCATATAATGGGCTTCATAGCTAAATTACATATCTCTTTTATGATTTTTGTTTTTCAATGTGGATACGATTATTAAACGAGGATGCTCAAATGCTTAAACATGAGTACATGATAAATTATTAAGATTTGTTACTATATAGATGATTTTAAAAAACTCTAGCGCGGAACAATTTCTAGTTCTTAAAAATAGAGGGAGATATTCCACTTCTCAGAGGGGTAAATTAGATGAGTAATCATGTTTGCAATCACCCCGAAAGAATATTAGCAAAAAGAGTTAAAAGGTACTTTTTGGAGTAAACAAAAGCGTGGAGTCTATACGTGTAAGCTTTACTTCAGAAATCTCGGAAAACACAGATCGTTTCTTTCTCTTCTATCTTTCTTCAATCCCTGAAGATTCTCCAGATTTTCCAGATTTTCTTCATCCATTCGCGCCGATAAATGGACAACAACAATGGTAAGACTCAATTCGCCTTCATAATCGCCCTTTAGTAGTGTTCATTTTTCGAGTTCTTTAACCTTTTACTCCCGCAATTCTCCGTTAGTTGTTCTTTGTGCTCCTCTCTTTGTTTTTACCTGTGATAATCGTCTGCGAATTGAGAAATTATGGAAATGGCCGGAAAAAAGGATCAGACGATGTGTTTGTTTGAGAACGAAACTGGCGTGTTCAATTTTGTTGCTGCGAAATGGATTCGTAAAGTAAAATTTCGTAGACTGCGGAGGATATGATCGTTTGGTTTCACACAAGTTTCATGCTAATTAACTGTGATCTAAAGGAGATTACTTCTTTTAGGAAGTGGATTTAGCTTCATTATCTTACCTTATTCGAAGTAACTTGTTTCTGTGAAAAATTTCTTGGAGTCTTAGATTGGAAGCGTGTGCTAAGATATGTGAAAGTGATTGCAGAAATGAGCTTTATAGATCAATAAGTTGACTGTTGAAGGAATCTAAAATTTTTGTTTTTTTTAATTCTGTAGGATCTCAAGATATGATTGTGCCAGTAGAAGGCCTGGCTGGTGGAGGAACAGCCTATGGATTTAACGACGGTGGTCTGAGTTCAGAGCCTCTTAAACAATCTACGGATCCCACAGTGGTTCCAACTGCTGATCTGGTGAACGTCTGGTGTATGCCGAATACAGTTAACGTCGGTTCACAAGAAACACCTCGACCTCTAGAGACTGTAAGCGTTGCATTATCTTTACTATGTGTTTGCGATTATTGTTTATACTTGTGTTCTGTTAGGTGTTTCCTTTTACTTTCTAGAGATAATCATATATTTGGTCGGAAAGTTTACGGAGCAAGGTTTATCTGTTACCGAACATTTTGTCTGAATAAGGCCATTGTTAGTGTAGCTGCAGATAACTCAGTGGAATGGTACCTGGTTCTACGTTATGAATTAGTTTGAAAGGTGGGGGTGATACAGTAGACCTAGTAATCACTAAATAAACTAGCTCCAGTTATCCTTTATTGTTTGTTTTTATTATGAAATGATGCATGTGTTTAGATGGCTTCCTTATTATGTTATACAGATAAATCTTTTGGCAGCTAGAAATGAGAGAGAAAGTTTTCAGATTGCCATGCGTCCCAAAGTGACTTGGGCTGGTTCGAGTCCGTCGGGGAGTGTTCAGGTTCAGTGCAGTGACTTATGCTCTTCGGCTGGAGATAGGTTAGATATTTTCGTTATTTGAGATGGGTTCTTCTCTTTGCGGTTTTATCCTTTCTGATATGTATATGATTATTCTCTTCTTTACAAAATGACAGATTAGTTGTTGGCCAGTCTTTAAAGTTGCGGCGAGTGGTGCCTGTCTTAGGTGTTCCTGACGCTCTGGTACCCCTTGATTTACCTGTTACTCAACTTAACTTACTTCCAGGGTACTACCACTCACTACTCCAATTTCTTAATCTGGTATATGGTGACATAGCTGTCTTATTTCGTGAGACTGACGTGCCTAGGAGTGCTTTCTATTGTAGAGAAACAAGTGTGATTTGGGTCTCAATAGACGTTCCTAATGGGCAGCCTCCTGGTCAATATGAGGGAGAGATCATTGTTTCTGCAATGAAAACTGATGGAGGGTGAGTCTCTCTCTGTATACTATTTATTCTGCTTGATGTCATTGTGCTGTGTGAGATTAATAACGCTGATGCTCAATTATGTGGTTGGTTACAGCTCTTCTGATAACTTGGGAAAGCATGAGAAGGATCAGCTATGTATGGAACTTAAGAATTGTCTCGATATTATGGAACCAATAGAGGGAAAGCCCATGGATGAAGTGGTAATTTTCACTTTCCTACTACTTGATTGAACTCACCCTTGAAAAAAAAAAAATCGTGTCAATAATCTGTATCTTATCTTTTAGGTAGAAAGAATAAAATGTGCAAGCTCATCTTTAAGAAGAATTCTCTTCTCTCCATCATTTGAGGAGTTCATTTCTACGAATGGATCCACTGATATGATGGAAGAAGATGTTGTGTCAAACCTTGCAGTGCGTATAAAGCTAAGATTGACAGTTTGGGAATTTATTATTCCAGTGACTCCATCCCTCCCTGCTGTTATTGGCGTCTCTGATACTGTAATCAAGGATCGTTTTGGTGTTGAACATGGAAGTGAAGAGTGGTACGAGAAATTGGATCTCCATTTCAAGTGGCTTCTTCAGTATCGGATCAGTCCATACTTTTGCAAATGGGGTGAAGGCATGCGTGTCTTGACATACACCTCACCATGGCCTGGTATTACAAGTCCCTTTTGGAATCGTTTATGCACCATCTGTTTATCTCTTGTGTTGTGCAAGCTGATCATTTTGCTTCACATTCTAAGTTCTCCATTTGGATTCCACTTTTTGGTTTCACAGCCGATCATCGGAAATCTGATGAATATTTCTCTGATCCAAGGCTTGCGGCTTATGCAGTACCATATAGACAAGTTATAGCAGGGTATGCATGTCTTGGCCCAGTCAAGCTTTAGTTGAGCGTTGTAGGTGCCCAAACTAACTTTATCTGCCTGTTGATGTGTAAGCAGGGATGATTCAAGGGAAAGTTACCTGCGGAAAGAAGTTGAGATATTGAGGAGTAAACCCCATTGGAATAAAGCTTACTTTTACTTGTGGGATGAGGTATCTTAGTGCTTCAATAATTTTCCCATTGATTGTCAATAGGATATAGTTCTACCAGTGTGTAGTCAAATTCTATGCCATTTCTATATCTCATGATTCATCCTTGGTGTAATTGATGTATTCTTTAAGTTGAAATTTACGTATTGACAGCTTTCTTATTTCTATTGATACGTTTGGCAGCCACTGAATATGGAGCACTTTCATAACGTTCGCAAGATGGCTAGTGAAATTTATGCCTATGCCCCGGATGCTCGTGTTTTGACAACATACTACTGTGGTATGGCTATTTTCTATTTCTCGATTTAGTTCCTATTTTTGCCTTGGGTTTCTGTTTTATTGGTTTTCATGGCTTTGTCTTCCTGTTGAAATGAGCTCCAAAGTTAGTCATTGGAGAATCATAAATGTGACTTGTATCAGTAGGTTGATTATCCCACATTATGTGATCATGCAGCCCATAATGTTATGTTAGTTCATTGTGTAAGATTTAGTATTTAAGCACCTGTAACTTTTGTCCGGTGGGTGTTTAATATGCTTCATTACAACGCTTATGGATATTTATTCCTGTGTGTTGATGAAAGGGGAACTGAAATCTGCTAGGTTGATTATGCGATAGAATAAAGGTTCATAATTTGACAATGGTTTAGCTACGCAAGATGTTTAGTCAAATAGTTTTATTATTTCTGTAGGACCGGGTGATGCACCTCTCGCTCCTACGCCCTTCGAATCTTTCGTCAAAGTTCCAAATCTCCTTCGACCCCATACTCAGATATATTGCACAAGGTAATTGCTCATGCAAATTCTCTTAGGTGGTAGTATTTGATCATTCAAATAAAGTGCCTTCTCTTACCATTCTTTTATTTCAATATCCAGTAAGTGTGCTCTGTTATGCCTATCTAATGACATCTAATTACCTGAAGATTGATCATCTATCAATTAATCACAAAGTCACCTTTTTTCTATATTTATATTTTGTGCAAATACAATTTTCGTCTTAATATTGCATTTTTTTTCCACCCCATATCACTCCAGTCACGTACTTGGATAGATATGCAGGAGAGTTTAGTATATGAATCTATGATTTAGGATTGTAAGATAAATTTTGGGGAACCTTTGAGGAAATCTGTTTTCATCTAGTCTCTCATTCCTTTAATTTTAGGACTTGGTCTTAATATATGGTTTAATATTCAGTGAGTGGGTGCTTGGTAACCGCGAAGATTTGGTGAAGGATATTGTTGAGGAATTGCAGTTAGATAATCATGAGGTAGGCTCTCTCTGTTCCTTGTCAACCCCTTTCATTTCTTCTTTGAAGAGTGCTATCCCATGACTCAAGTCTATGCTAGCTACCTCAATGTGGCATACACTTGAAGAATGCTGAACTGAATAGAAATTGATAATCATAATCATCATCACTTTAAGAATAAAGTTTGGTCACTGTGTCAATACATGTACATGAATGCATCTAGTGTTAGTAGTAACGAGATTATCATGTGTCAATCACCTTAGTCCTCTTAATGCTACTCTTTTGTGGTTATGTATCTATTAGCAATAAGAATCATTCATAAAGGGGAATTCTCATGCTGAGTGCAGGAATGGTGGACATACATATGCCTTGGACCTTCGGATCCTCACCCAAATTGGCACCTGGGGATGCGTGGCACACAGCAACGTGCAGTGATGTGGCGTGTGTGGAAAGAAGGTGGAACCGGGTTCTTGTACTGGGGTGCAAACTGCTATGAGAAGGCAACGGTTCCAAGCGCCGAGGTTGTTCTGAACCATTCTTATATATCCTTTGTTCCTTTTGTAAAAATGTTTCTTGATTGATTTTGCTTCATGATGTTATATAATAATAACCAAATGTATTATTATAGGTAAGGTTTAGGCGTGGTCTTCCTCCTGGTGATGGAGTTCTTTATTATCCCGGTGAAGTTTTCTCGTCTTCCTCAGAGCCTGTTGCTTCACTTAGGCTAGAGCGTCTTCTTAGTGGCCTACAGGTATGTCTGTTTCAAGCATTTAGTTACCAAACCACTAGGTGTAGAAGAGATCCGGATTCGTGGCTTCTGGATATCCGGACTTAGAACGTCTGCACATATATAAATATATCCGGATTTGATTCGGTTAAATGATAACTAAAATGCATACTAAAAAAAGAGAATTAGTCAAAAGTAGAACAAAAAATTGTTTTTGTTCCAAACCTAGCTCACTAGGATTAAAATTCCAAAATGCCTGACTAAAAAAGCTTTAAACAAACAGAATTTTTTTTAAGTTTTGGACATGATTTTTTATAATAGAATAGGATCCTACTGTATATCGTAAAGATTGGTTATATATGTATTTATATATCAAAATCACATATATGTAAACATGAGTTTATAATAATATAGTTAATAAGGCAACCACAAAAGAATAAAAATAACAATCAATAAGGAAGTGTTTCAATTGGGGATTTTGATGTGATTGAATCAGGATTTTGAGTACTTGAAGCTGTATGAATCAAAATATGGAAGAGAGGAAGCGATGGGGTTATTGGAGAAGACAGGGGTGTACATGGGGCCTGAGCGATACACTTTGGAACATAGACCAATCGATGTATTGCGTGGAGAAGTGTATAACTCATGTAGACCTTCTTGAGTTAAGAGATCGTTTTGTATCTAATCTATACACTCCCTCTATACATAAGAAGAAAACTCTTAAAAAACCTAGAATGTCCTTTTGCTTTTCGATGTTCTGATGTAAATAGGTTATATATATATATATATATATATGCTTTTTGGGTTGTGTTTCTTAGTTGCTGTGAAATATCTAAATATCTAAAGGGCCTTTTTACCGTAGAAATGAGGTATTTTTCCGCGGGGGTGTTTATCGACATTCTTAAGAATTTAGCCAACAAAAAGTCTAATAAGCTAGTTAAGCTTGCTTAATTATCCATGTCTCAATTATGTCTGACTCTTTTCATTATATAGATATAATGTTTTTTCGTCAACTATAGAGATGTAATGTTTTCGACGAAAAACAAAAACAGAGATCTAATGTTTTACGAAAGAATTGTTTTCTTAAAATTATATAATTAAATTTTGAGGTTCTCAATGCTCTAACAAATCCTTTTTCTGTCGATACAAAATGATTTCCTTTATTATATTGAGTATGATAGAGATGCTCTGAAGAAAGAACCGGACTATAAGAATTTGATTTGGGAAACGTAGATAAATCAAGAAAAGTAACTTGCAATGTCTAACATGAAGATCCGAAGCATAAAACGATAAAAATCTCCGGATATGAGCGTACGTACGTAACTGAAATGTAACTTGCAGTTAATTGCATGTATCAAATATCAAAAGGTTCATCTCTGCATTCTTCATGTGATTTAAATATGCGTCCCACAAAGATTTCATCCTTCTCATAATTTACATCTCTGATAGTTCCCTCTAGCTCATCTGTTTTCGAAACATTTTTACTGTTCACATAACTTTCTCGCAGGTACTTATCTGGTTAATTAACGCTTAACTCGTTTAATTCAGGGCTATCTTCGTTAATCAAAATTATGTCTCTCAATTTTGTATATAAAAAAATATCCTATTTGTAGTTTCTCAATTCTCTTAAATTGTTATGGTGTTGACAAAAAAAAAAAATAAATTAAATGGTGGTAAATGGATGGTTTCCTTCATTGATGAAAGTTGCTCGGTTCGGTTGGTGTAAGCTAGAGATCAACTCCCCATAGAATTACAACATTTAATCCATTTGGCCACTGGAACATTTACATGGTTTCTCAGGACTCCAAAATTAATTGGTATTGGGGATTTGCAATCTGTACCTGCGCCACCGGCGGTCCCTTAATTCAACAGGATTACCTAAATTATTAAAAAAGAAAAAAATTATAATATTTTGTTGGTATACACCATATTTTTCCTTTTAGATAACAATTTTATAAAAAAACACAATAAATTAAAAATGACCGAGAAGTAGTCAATGTCTCACATGCCTTCTCTATAAAACACGATATAACATTTTAACCATAATAATAATCAAACAAGAAGAGAGAAAATGGCTGGAGAAGGAGAAGTGATCAGTTGCCACACCCTCGAGGACTGGAACGAGAAGTGTAAAGCCGCCAACGAGTCAAAGAAACTGGTGACTTGCATGTCTCTATGGCTTCTTTAATTTTGACCCTTTTTTATGTTTGTTCAACATTTTGACCAATACGGCCGTATAGATGCTGTCTGACAAACGTTAATATTGACATGATTAAATGTCAAAACTCAAATTTTTACTTTGGGCATAAAACCGAAAGCCCATATGCGTAATTTTCTTTGCTGGTATTGTCAAAAAAAAAAAAAAAAATCTGCTGGTATTGTATTTTTTTTTAAAATTGAATTCACCCTTATTTAACGTCTATATATATTTTTCATTTTGTTGAATAAAATCAATTTTTTTTGTTCATAAATCATGCATAATTAAGTATGATAAAATAATCATGATTTAATATTAATGTTTTGCATATTTTTTTTTACAATGATCTATTAGTATTACATACTACGAATTAAATACTACGAATTAACCTGTGCTACAGCGCAGGAAAACCCTTTTCATCTTTAATTAAGTGAAATTAGAAGAACAATAAAATCAGGCATCATTATATTGTTAATGTGCATGGTTTAAAAATGCTTTGGAAGTTATAATAAAAAAAATTTGCAAACAAAACAAAAGCTTTAAGCGCAATTCCTCATGTTAGAACTGGAATGATCTAATCCTTGGCTGTAAAACCAACATGTTTTTCTTTATCTTTTTCTTTTTCTGTACTTGGAGACCAATGCATTTTACACAGAAACTGCTCGTAAGAAAGTTACCCATCCTTCTATGTGTAAGATTAAGTCCCACCTTTGAATCTGTAACCAAGCACGGGTTGTCAACAGACGTGATTGGCTAGTTGGGTTTGGTCTAGATATCATCATGTTGGTTTTTCTGGAACCACCATGCCCGTAAAGCTGATGCAGTGAAAGTTTCAACTAGGCAATCTATGTTTGCAAATAAACCATCTTGTGCGTTTGAGTGAGTTTCGATCCATTCTATGCAGCCAATGGTTCGAGAAGGAAGACTCTGCAAGTGTCATCTATATTCTGGCTTCCAGGATAGGTATGTTTCTTTTTCATTTAAAGTTTTGGTTTAAGTATGATTTCTATATTTTTCAGGAATATTTTTGCAACAAAAGATATGTCTATTTTGATTATTTGGTATTAAATGCATCCAAATGCAGATGCAAATCTCTATACTATTATTTGAGTAGTCGTTTAATCTAAGATATTATAGAATATTTTACATAAATTAACCTTAACTAGGTGAGTACCCACATCATGTGCACAGTAAATATTGATCATAATTCTTTTTTTTAACATCTATCTTATACATATTAAATCAAAGTAGATTGAAATACATTAGGTAGAAACAATACAAAATAATAAAATAACAAAATAAGATTAGACACTTTTTTAATCCCATAAAATTTTACTCACGATTAGAGTATCCACCATGTTCTTCAAATTCGCATTCCATTTGATGCAATCTTCGTCTGTGGCTATTTTCCATTGTTTTTCCTCTTGTATAACATTGACCCATTCCCAAATAAGAACTAAAAATGTTCGTCTAAGATATAAGACTGCCAACTTTCAACGACTATACGAATGTCGCCATACAATAAGGGTGCATCTTCCGTTCCCAACCGTTTTACTTTCCATGGTGGTTTACATGGTAGTAAACCCTTAATCATCAGAGTAAAATCACCGGCAGTATACAAACTATAATTAACAGAATTATATAATATACCGGGATCCCAAATTCTTCGACCCAAGGACCATCGTTGGATTGCTTGCACTCGATCATTGATGACCCAGATTTTTCCATCTATTTGATTCCAGTTTTGACGGTTGAGAGACTTCGATTTTGTTGTGTCATCGTAGTGATTGGAGATCCTCACTATGGAGATGGATAACCCACAAGACCCACGAACAGAACCGACATAGAACCGCTCCATTTCGCAGTCAAATTGGGAAGTAACCGTCCTCGAATAGAGGAACAAGAGAAGAAGACGAAAAGACCGTTGAAACAGCATATGAATCATCTTCAACAAAAAGAGAGATCTTTGTGTCTTGGTCAAAGACCTGTCACTTTCACTCTTTGTTACAGACACGAAAAAAAACAAAGATAAAAAGGGAACAGAAACAGAAGAGAATCGTCATGAGATAGAGAATAGATATCTCTATTTATCTCTCTCACTCAAGATCTATAATGATTTCGTTCAGATTGGAGGAAAAAAACTGATGAAAAAATTGAAAAAAATCGCCATGGAGATCGCCTCCATAGCGATCAGTTTTTTTTTACACTTAAATCTAGTCATAATTCTTTTATTCGAATTCGAATATGCAAATATAATATAATATAAATACAATTATAAAAATGTTAGCTAATATTTATAATTGCAAATATATATGCTTATTATGCAATTGTAAATAATTATTAAATTTATATTTATTTTATAATACAATTGCATAAATGCTAAATAATTATTAGTTTTCTAAATAATTTTAATTAATATTTTTATATGAATGAAATTGCACATTAAATATGTTCTACCTAATCGGTCCGACATCAGACTAAGATACTTTGCTTTTGATATAAAAAAACTTGAATAATAAAACTATGTATGAAAATATTTTGATTTTCTTATTATTAAATAGATAATGTGATTTTTTTTTAACAAAATTAAGATAAAAAATGAGATAAAAAATATATAATATTTAGTAACATAAGTAATATTATGTATTATTTTTTATAAATATGTTGATAAAAAAGAGAAAGAGAGAGAGTATCTTTTCAAATTAAATGTTTGAGTACTAAATATATATAATTGATACAAACTAATCTCTAACCAAATTAATGTTAATGACTTATATGTAATTAATCTAGTAAGTTGAGCATACTTTCAAAAACTTACTGAGAAACTCTTTGAGATTGACACCTCAGCATGACACTCATGTAAATAGTATATGGGACAAAGGTTTGTTTAGGTGTTTTTGTCAATTAATAATATAAGATTTCTAAGATGTTATATAACTAAATCAATGACTGAGTCATAGAAAATTTCATGGTCCAAAATTGCAGGTCTTTTGAGCCAAAATTGTAGATCATAAATAATAGTAAATTGGGCCAAAATTGCAAAATTGTGTAGAATAGTGTTTTTTAAATTGTCAAAAATACATTTAAAAATACAAAAATCTAGCTTGGTTCGTGTATCACAATTTTAAAATAAACATGATTTTGTAAAGACATAGTTTTGAATGATCATTGTTTCTATTTTATAATAGACATGGTTTAAGTTATAACGAGTTTTGCAACAGTATTACGCTTTCATGTATGATCACAGATCTGCGTATCTAAAATTTACAAAATTGTCTTGAGAGAGAATGTCTTTAAAATTGCAGAGCTTTGGTCGGCCAACATATTTTATTGGGCAAATATTTTAATCTACGAGAGAATGCATATATAGAAAAAAAAGAATCGTACAATAATCATTATATGAATATAGGAAAAAAAAATTAATCCACAAGAGAATGCATATATAGGAAAGAAAAAATCTACGAGACAATGTAATCAACACATGTGAATATGAAAAAAAAAATTAATCTATGAGAAAATACATATATAGAAAAAAGAATTATACAATATGATAACACTCCCCAAAACATTTGTACACTATAAAAGTGAGTCATACTATATACTAAATTATAGAATATGACATAATTTCTTACTATCTGAAGACCACTAGACGGTATATTCTATAATTTAGTATAAGTAAGAAATAAACTATAAACTTAAATGTGTTAGGCAACTAAGTCAAACAATATTACGTATGACCTAATTTAGTATAAGTAAGAAATAAACTTGAATTAGGTCATATAATATTGTATACTATAATTTGTAACGTTTGTAACAATAAATGTTTTTCAAAAATTATATCACCTAAGAGAAGAAAGAAAAAAAAAAATTCACGCTACAGCGCCGGTTAATCTTTAGTTTATATGTAAAAAAAACAAAACAAACAAAGCTGTATATTTAAAGGCACAACCGATAAACATGAGCGAACAATATTTAGATACATCATTCGATATAACATTTTGATGTAACATTTGGATAGATGCACAAACAAAAAGGCCATATAGAACTACTGATTTTATAAATCTCCATTCAATCTTTTTTTCGGTAACCTCATTCAATCTCGCCATCTACATTTGGTAAAAAACATATATTGTAATTTGAAAGACAAAAGACGGATAATTTAGAAGAAAATAATTTTAGATCTGGGCAAAAAATCTGGATCCAAATATCCAAACCAAAATAAAGGTACCAAACCAAAACTGAAAAGTATAAAAATATCTGATGGTTCTTCCTCATTTATACCTGTAAGTATTGGTAATACCTGGAACAGAACCGATACTCGATCAGGTACCCGAATTAGCTGAAATACAACTAAATACTTATAAATTATTAAATATATTACAGTGTTTTAAGTATATTTTTGGTATTTTAGATATATTGTTATAAGTTTTTTGGATTTTCAAATATATTTTTTTAGTCTTTTTAAAAACCGAGCCGCAAATATTTTGATATGTAAATGGAGCTGAAACCTTTTTTTTATTAAATATTATTATTATTAAACTGACCAACCGATGATCAACTGGGTTTACTACAAAATTGAACTGCTAGCAAAAACCAGAACCGAAAAAACAACAAGAACAATATTGGAGAGTTGAGAAGACAATCAAAGACCCAGGGTCGCTTTGTCCGATTGACTACCACAGCAGCATGTGTGACTTGCAAGCTTTGCGGCACACTACCTAGTCCGTTCACAACGCACTACCCGACTCCAGAGGGTTGATCCCTAACAGAGAGGGCATGATCCCCAATCACCAATCTTGGCGACAACTAAAGATAACAACAGACACCAACAGTTTTTAACCGGTGAATACTGATAACACCTGATTTTGACCACTTTTCACAATTGATTTCAAATGCTTTTTCAAAGGTTTTACTTAGTTTTAGGAAATTTTATTATGATTTCCATGTATTTGTAGTTTCAAGGCTCTTTTCAGGAAACTTAGGGAATATGATGGCAAAATGGAAGAAATCCACATTTTTAGCTCAGAGTCAGACTGTCCGATCCAGCTCAAATTTGGAGACAATCAAGAGGAGACAACCAGCTTTCCATAGCACTTTACATCACAAAGATCCAACGGTGCAATCAAAAGATACATGGAGAACAAGTTGACCCAGTTCACCAGTCCCAGAAGACTCTCACCCGCGGCAAACACATGTTTTACCTGCCTTGGAAGACTCTCACCCCCGGTGGACCTTAGGACGAGCCACAAGGCCCAACATCAAAGCCCACTTCACCATTTCTCTTCAGAGAAGCCCTAAATGAGACCTGGAAGACCTTAGGACCTATAAATACATTGTTTAGCAGCCCTAAACGGGTGTGTGCTCCTGTAATGAGATTTTGAGCCACCAAACTTTGTTTTTCTAGGGTTAGGCGATGGAGATGGGGATTCTTCCCCAGATCCATTGTTCTTCCTCCTTTTTATTCTATTAACTTTTTTGTTTCATTCTTTTGCATTCTTCTATGTCTTTCATCATTCATTGCATCATGTAGATTAGTCTCAGAGAGTCAAATTGTTTGAAGACATCGACAAGCATATATATCGATTAGGATTTCTATTGTTCTTAGCCATATTCTGGATCTCATCTCTTCTAAGTAATTCGTAAAGCATGAGAGTAAATTCATGACCTATTCTCTGAGCCTAGGATCGATCAGAGCCACGAGAGTGCTGTATCAGATCATCCATACCTAGCTTCAGAAGAACATAGTCGCTATAGGAGTCGAAAGCTACCTATAGAAAAGATGTGAGCAGACGAATTCAGTGTTCATAGCATGATCTTAAGTTTAGCATGAGAGCAAGAGTTAATTGCTAGATCTAAGAGATTAGTTGATTAAGGTGACGACAGTTGGTTAATCATACATGTGTCTATTCTAGTTCAATGCAGATTCCCAGAAACAGATGAAGATAAATCGCCCGGAAGCTAGTTGGAAATGCCACCATGCATCAATTAGAGTAAACCAGAGAAGTCTAAATCGCCACCTATGAGTTTAAGAGTCTTTAGTTTGAATCGATATGCTTTAGATGTTCTTTTAACAATTCATTCTGCATTGCATCTCTTGTGAATATTAGATTAGGTTTAGTTTAGGATCTTCACCAAAAACCCCATATCTTTTATTGGTTTATGAGTTTGCTTACTTCCCAGTTTGTTGTTTCTTGCAGATTAGGCATCCTCCATGTGGATCGACACCCTAAGTCCTACAACGTACATCTGTGCACTTGCAGACACTAGGGTTTTATAATTTTAAATCTTTTGGAGGACCAACAGGCTTGTTAAAAAATGACCCTAGGCCCGCAAGCCCATCAAATACTAACCGGAACGAGCACTCAATCTCCGCCTCCCCCATCTACTCCTCATTCGTCTAGCAGGGAGTTCTCGAACTGTCTCGCCTCAACACCACACCTTCAATCTAGTCATGGAAGGACCCAAAACGAGCCGGCAAGCAAAGGGATGACCAAACCCTAGCCACCGCCAAGCACCGTAAGGGGCTGCTTCCGATGCAGGACGTCTTCCACACCACCTCCTCAACTTGCAACGCAACCCACTGATAACACCGTATTTTGACCATTTTTATAGATCACTTTAATATCTTTTGCAGGTGTTTTTACTCCATTTTCAAAGGTTTTCAAAGGATTTCTATGTTTTCGGATTTTAAAAGACTTTTCAGGTAATATGGGATAAAGATGTGCTAATTGGAACAAAAAGACTCTTTTAGATAAATTAAGACCGTTAGAACTCTCATGGAGAGACGAAGATCTTCTCACCGTCTGATCACCCTCAAAATTGGACAATTAATTGAAGACTCTACCAAATTTCAAATGCACTTAGTTTGGAGACATTCCAACGGTTGGATCTCAAGATATTCCATTTGCCCCGGAGACATTCGAAGACAGCCGGCAAGCCACGCGACCGCGGCCAGTAGCCCATCGTTTATGATCCTTGTAGAGTTCCCGAAAGTCCAGCGTTTTTAATCACTGTTTACAAACAATTTGATATTTACTTGCTTTCTTAGATCTGCATTTTATTTGCCTTAGTTTGATTTTCTGCTTGTTTCATTTGCTTTCATTCGATTTTCTACTTGCTTTTTAGGATAGTTTCATTTGCTTTCTTTAGTTTTAGTTTAATCTGTGACAAACAACAACCCTTTTAAAACCGATTTAGTCTAGACATAAACTTAGAAACCGTGGTAAAATGCTAGGCACACAAATCCCTGTGGATTCGATCTCTAAGTACTACAACTGATTAGTTGTGCACTTGTGGCTTTCATTTATTTTTATTAAGGGTAAAACTTGTTCCCTCACTTTGTAGCACATCGAGTTTTTGGCGCCGCTGCCGGGGATTTGTTTCTTTGTCTTTTTTTTTCTTGTTCTAATTTCTGTTCTAGACATCTGATCTCTAGTTCCTTCTTAAGTTGCTATATTATCTTTCCCTTCTTTTGTTTTTCTATGAATTGCATGAATACCAGGCACAGACCTGTAGAAAACATTCCAATTCTAGACAAGATAGACAGACATGAAAGAGAACTTCGAAGACTTAGACGAATGCAAGGAATTGTCGACGACGACCAGCCTGGAGATCCTGTTAACCGAAATTTAAACATGGACCAAGATGGGTCCAAACATGGTGAAAACAAAGAGAATGATCACAGAGAAGGTGATCATGCTTGACAAGATGGAGAAGAGAATGCGATTCCTCCAAGAAATCCTCAAAACCGAGAGAGAGAAGAATGTGAAGACCTTGATGCACCTATCAATGTAGCTTATGGTAACAACCAGGAGATGCAGCCGAATGGGCGCAATAACGCCATGTTCAGCAAGCAAATCAACACCGGAGACAAGCCAGGAACCATCGCATAGTTGATTTCGACGCACCTACTCAGAATTTTCAAAATCGATCTGCAATCCAAGTACCGTTCCCAAACCGGAATGAGTTTGAAGTCAAGCCTCAAATCATCTCTTCGGTGAAACAAAACCAGTTCCATGGAGTTCCTTCTGAACATCCAATGGATCACATTTAACTCTTTGAAGAAATCTGCAGCATGATGAGGACAAACCAAGTTCCAGCAGATTATCTAAAGTGTAAGTTGTTTTCTTTTTCATCAGCAGATAAAGCTCACCGTTGGTTGAAATCTTTGCCTGCAGGACTGATTACCAATTGGAAAAAATGTAAAACCGCTTTTCTGAACCACTTCTATACTAAGTCAAGGTCGAACTTACTGAGAACCAAGATCTCAAGTTTTCAGCAAGGACCACCTGAACCTTTCTATGAAGTCTGGAGCGTTTTAAAGAGTATGAAGGTGACTGCCCTCACCATGGATTTCCCGGATCAAGCCTGCTGAGCACATTTTATAGAGGTTTGCAACCAAAATACAAACTTTCACTTGATACAGCCAGGAACAGAGATTTTGGACAGAAAATGACAGCACAAGGAAGAGCCCTCATCGAAAATTTGGCTCAAGCTAATAACAATGATTGTCAGGAATACGATCGATTGACGAAGTCGGCTGGAACGGATAACAAGGAAATAACCGAGTTGAAGAACATGATGAGCCAGGTTTTGAAAAGCCACAATCTCCCAATCCATGCTTGTGACACCAACAATGCCGCAGCAGACGAAGGACCTTGTGATACCGATCACACTAATCCGACCTTTCAGGAAGAAGAACTGAACTATGTAGGAGCTCAAGCACCATATTCAAATCGCTTCAACAATGCTTCCAACAACAACTTCCAGAATGCGAACTACAACAATCTCTCTTACCAAAATCCAAATGTGGAGAATCCTCAAGACCAGCATTACCCACCGCAGCAGAAACTCTTCCAAAACAAGTTCCAAAGTAGAAATTTCAGAGGGACTGGAGTTTTTCAGCCGCAAAAACCATAAAACTATCAAGGTACAGGATTCAATAATCAATTTGGACAGCAGCAAGAGTTACAACAAACCAGCTAGTTTCGCAAATAGGAATACTTGAACAGTCCATCCAACAGCTTGTTATGACAAACGAGAAGGCAGCTAAAGACATGAACGTGAAAGTTGATTGCATGTACAATGACCTGAACAGGAAGTTTGAAGCTTTATCTTCTCACGTCAAAAATCTAGACGTCCAAGTTGCCCAAACAGCTGATTCTATGAAAAGACAAAATGAAGCTCTTCCCGGGAGAGTAGAAGACAACCCCAAGAGATTTTGCAATGCCATCACTACATTGCCTGAAGAAGGAGCCAAAACCGATGGAGAGGACAAAGAAACCCCATTCTCTATACCTCTCTGCAAGAATGTCGATGCAAAGCAACCACCATTTAAGGTATCTCAACGTTCCCCGCTTTAAAGGCTCACAAAAGTCGATGACTCGGGACATTTTTCTTTCCAATGTTTCATATCAGGAATCAAGTTTACAGACTGTGTATACGATTCCAGAGGCAATGTCAACATCATGTCTAAGGCATTTGCCAAAAAATGGGGATAAAGACCTTAAGGCAATCGACGGTTAAGGTGATCTTTGGAGATTCATCTCAAAAAAATACTGAAGGGGCGATTCATGACCTGCAGATTCTAGTTGGGAACAAGGTTGTTCCAGCAGATTTCCAAGTTCTGGAAATCGATCAAGACAAAGAGAGACTACTTCTATTTGGGCGACCGTTTCTAGCTAAAGTAGGAGCAGTAATCGATCATGCTAACTGGCATGCTGTCTTTCTGAACGTGGACCGCAAGAAGTTTTATCCCACTGTCCCAGACGATGCTCCAAACAAAGGAAAATGGCCAAAGGAGAAAGACAAGGAGAAGCCAAGACCTTTTGCAAAAATCAAGATCATCATTCCACCAGATTCAACAGAGTCTAGTGAGGAACAGATCCAAGAACTGATCGAGAACACAAAAAGGGTCTTAAACAACGTTAAAGTCCGAAAGAAGAGTAAAGGAAAGAAGCTGGTGCTACAAGAAGAAGAAGAAAAACCTCCAGCACCCAAAAATGATAAAGGCACATCAAGTGAAGTGCCACTTCATCCAGCCGGATCTTTTAAGCCTAAGTCGAGCTAAACGACTTAAAACAAAAGCGCTTAATGGGAGGCAACCCATTTAGGTACACTTTCTTTTAGTTTTCTTTTCCTTTTTGCAATTTATGTTTTCTCTTTCCTTTTAGTTTCAGGTACTCTTATAAAACAAAAACACAAAAAAATATCAGAAAAATAGAAAAACCCAAAAAGAAGAAAAGGTTTTTAGCTGCTTGGCCCACAAAAAACCTGAATGATGGACGCAGGCCGCAGGAAAATGGGTGCGGTCGCGACCAACCGACCCGCGGCCAACACATGATCGACCGCGGCACCATGAATGTGACCGCAGCCGGACCCTTGTTCACCGCGGTCACGCGTCTCCTGACCGCGGCTGTTGGTCGTTGAGACGGAACCTACGATTTTCGTTACTTTTCAAAGATTTCCGGTGATTTCCGACAATTTCCGAAACGTTCCCCGGGACAGCTCATTCCAATTTTTTGTGAGTTTTTAATTTCCGTTTACGTAACAAACAAGTAAGATAAGTTTCCGTAAGCTTTTGAATTCCCAAAAAATTTCCCGTTTTTGCCACAAAAATGCTTCTTAAAGAAAGGAAATGCACTTTTGGATCAAAACTCCTTTTTCTCTTCTCTTCCAAGAGACTTGGAGATTTAGGAGATAGAGCATCTTTTTCAATTCTTAAGCTTTTTCAGAGATTCTTGGACCAAACCTCACTCTTTTTCAAAGCTGATTTTGAATCTATTATCAAATCTCTCTTTTCAGCAATGTATGAAGGCAGTTTTTAATTGATTTTGGAACTTAAAGTTTTCTTAAAAAGGTCAAATCTAAGTTTATTAGTGGTGGAGATAGCTTAAGAAGAATAGATTTGTCTTTTAGGTTGTCTGGAAATCGATTTTAACACCTGGTTTAAGAGGAATTGAGAATTTTGAAATTTGGAATCTACATGCTTTTTGAAAATCAAATTTGGACTAGTAAAGTTGATGAATTTGATCAAATATTGTGTGATTAGTGATTAGTATCAGGTGACCTATAGATTTGACATGGAAATTGCTCAATTAAACCGATTTTTAGAAAATTTCTATGTCAAGAACATCACAAGTTCGAATCTGGTCATGAACTACTCAATTTTTCGAATTGATATCAGTTATGCTTGCTTGTTGAACTCAGCATCCATATTCACTGTTTAACTAATCTCTTGATACTCTGATTCGTATACGTGATCGTTAATATGTTAAACTCAGCATCCATATTCACTGTTTTTCCGAGAATTACCTTGTCTTGTAGGAAAATGGAATGAACCGAGTCTCGGAGAAGCCGTCGCACTGGTGACAGCTCCGAGGCAATACCCGATGATAGTACTCTTGGAGAGTATATGCTGAGCCAAGCTAGACCGAGAACAAGAGGTCGAGTGATGAGGCTGCTCCAACACTCAAGAGAAGCCCATGCGATTCCCGAGCCACCAAAGATCAGATAAGATTAACCCAAGAGTCGATTATGCAAGGCGCTTTAAGAAGGTGAACATCAAACCAACACCCTGCATTGATTATTGATGTGGGTGCAGTGGGCAACACAAGTTTTACCCTAGGCAAGCTACAAGTACACAGCAAACGCAGTAGTACTTAGGAATCGAATCCACAGAGATCTGTGTGTTGAGGATTTCTAACTGATGCTAAAAAAAATCGTAAACCTAATCTAAATAAAAAGGGTTTGTCACTAAATCTAATTTTGCAAAGAATTAACAAGGCTTGAAGCAAAAATCGGTTGAACACTTATATGAAAAGCGGCGCTGGGTTCAAGGTTCATCTTTAGGGTTCATGTTCTAAAACAAAAGGAATTTAGGCAAGGATTTTCTATGACTTTGAAACTAGGATAGACACATGTATGATTAGCCAACTCTCGCCACCCCAATCATCTAATCACTTGTTCATGGCAATTAACTCTCGCTCTCATGTCAGAACAAGATCATGCTTTGTAGATCAGAATCCATCTCTGCTTACGTATCCTCCGTAGGTAGCTTTCGTCTCCTACGACGGTGACGTCCATAAGATCGAGTTCAGGCAACCCAGATACAACACTCTTGTGGCTCGGATTTAACCTAAGATCGGATTCTGGGTGATCAATCCAGAATTACCGCTTTGAGATTTGGATGAATGGGAGAATCATGATAAAAATCAAAATCCTTTTTCCTAAAAACCTAGATGTCATTCGAACATGGGGTCCCTTTGGATTACCCTTTCACCTAACTAGGTGACTACTTGGACATAGCTGAAATAGACATCATCATCGGTTTAAGAACTAGAAAAAAGAAAAGTAAAGAAACAAAAGTTTCAGAAAAACTTCTCTTATTAAAGACAGATTGGCGATGGAGAGCTTATACAAATGCATAAAAATAAAACCTAAAACTACAAATGAGTTCTCTCTCAAAGAGAAGAAAGAGGCTCTCTTACAGAAGACCTAAAAATGAGTATTTAAAGTGTTTCTCCAAGTCTTGGGCGTCTAGGGCTTGTAAATTGGGTACAGGAAGTGTCTGGGGCCTTATTTGGGCTCCTGAGGTTCGGACATAGATCCACCGGGGGTGAAACCTCTTGAGCCGCAGTGGGAAGAAGGCTGGCCGCGGGTGAAAGCACTTGTGCTTGACTAGACTTGTGTTGATCGGTCTTTAGTGAATTAATGATATCTGAAGATCTAACCGTTGGATTGCTTTGATTCCAAGTGTGTTGGAAAGCTGGTTGTCTCCTCTATAATTTCTCTAAATTTGGGGATGAGCAGATGGTGAGAAGGTCTTCATTGGTTGCCAAACTTCTGACAGTCTGAATTTATCCAAAAATGTACTTTTACTCCAAAATGCACTCCAAAGTCCCAAGTTTCCTGAAAAACCTTTTAAAAATCCAAAACATGGAAAACACTTATAAAACCTTTAAAACTGAGTAAAAACACCTGCATAAGATACTGAAAGTGATCCATAAAAGTGGTCAAAATCAGGTGTTATCAACTCCCCCATACTTAAACCTTTGTTTGTCCTCAAACAAAACCAAAGATCTGAACATGGAAAAGAGGTTTGAAAATCGCAGGAACTAACAAAGTTTCAGAGACTATGCTTCTAAACCAAAGTTAGTCATTATGCTCAAATCAGGGATAGTCTAGAAAATTCTCACCAAAGCACATGCATAACTAAGGCATAACTAATCCGTTGATCAGTCATGCAAAAATCTAAACACTTAAACCTATCCTCCAGTCAACTAGCTCTTAACATTCATTTAATAGTTCCAGTGGTTCTCATCAAAAGGAGTTTAGCAAGGCAATCAAGGCTAGGTATTCAGAATGGCTGTTTAGAAGGTGAGGTTTTTAGTGTTTAGGGTTACCTTTTCTGGTGAGACAAGACATTATGCAAAACAGCAGAGGGGGTGGAGCTGTTGATATCCACAGTTTCCAGTCACATTCTTCTTGCCTTTAGATTCTTGATCTTGTTTTTTCAGGTTCTCCTCATGACTCCCCCAGACTTAAATTTTTGTCCAGGTTTAAAACGAATGCTCACTAATGAATACTTGTAGCCTTTGCTACAGAAAATTTTGGCCAACCTAGACTCTTTTAGGCTTTTTATTTTTCTTTTCCTTTCATTTTTTTTTTTTTTTTGCAGAAAGGGGAAAATGCCTTTGGGTGTAGACTCTTAGGAGGCAGGAAATTTACCTTTAAATTTAAGCTTTCTGAGGCACCATTAAGCTTTGATAGATTCTTGATGCTCCACTTTCCCAAATTTCTTCAGTCTTCTTCTTGAGTGACTGAAAACCATGTTGCTCCTCTATCTCTGGCGTTTGTGCACATATTTGTCGATATAAACCAAAGAGAGAATGCATGAGGTTTAAACATGAAGGTTTGGGTAAAAGGTGTGGTACCAGCTAATGATGAACTGGCCATCTAGGACAACAAAGAATGGTAACAATAAGGTGAAGATGTCCTAGATGTGTATCATGATGCCTGTTAAAACCAATGATGAGAAAATTAATGTCAAGATTATGTTCAAGTGAAATGAGCTAGTCTATCCTGTCAGAAAAAGTCTCCTTGAGTAGAAATCCTCTGGTGGGAGTTCGTAGTGCAAGTACTCTAGCTACCGCCTAGTCTAGCACTAACCATAGAAAGAACTAGCATGAAAAGTCTAGAAGCACATGGGTCTTACTCATCATAGTTTTGTGTCAAACATTCCTGAAAAATACTCAAGGTCTTTTAATAATCATAGAAATATTTTAAAAACTGCAGAAAAATATAAGAAACAAAGAAAAATAGATTAGTACGGATAAACATCCTCCCCCAGACTTAAATCACATTGTCCCCAGTGTGAAAAAGTTGGTGAGAAGATGGTGAAATAAAAGCAAAAGAGTTTAAAATAAAAGAAAAGAAAAATGGTGATAGAACCGTGGATATGCTGTGGTGACGGTGATGGATAGAGGTCTATGTCTCATGGCTGTCATCTGTCTCTGTGGCAGAGGAATCATCATCAAACCAGCGGTTCTTCTTCAGTAGCCTCTTCATGCGCCTGTTGATATTCTCTTGCTGGTCTAGCTTCTTCTTCAAAGCTGCAAAGTCTGCATCACTCCTAGTGGATGCTCTAATCTGAGAAGAACTGGCTCTGGATGAAGATGGTGCAGGCTGAAGTCTCCTGCTGTTTTCAGCTACCTCTCTCTTGGCTTTTGCAGCCAGAAAATGCTTCATGGTCAGAGGTAAGAGTGGCAAAGATGGTAGGAAGTCGCTAGTCTCTGGTTTCCATCCTGGGACTGAACCATCTCGGAGACGGGGTATTGAATCTGATGGTAGAAGGACCCTGTACTCGGTGGAACTGGTGCAGAAATTATACGCAAATTTAATTGGGTCCATCTTGGCCCTGGTGATACTCTTGTCTCTAGAGAACTGAGAAAGATCAAACCAATCCTCTCTAAGAGGTGTCTCAGCTGAAAAATCAACTCCTGCTGCTATTATAAGCGAAGTAATGATGCTCCCAAAAGCTGGTGAGTAGTCCTGACAATCAGATGTAAGCATCTCATGCTTAACTTTCACTAGGTTCCTTTCAATGATACAAGCAAAGCAAGGAAACTTGGGGTGATCTGCGAATGGTAATTGTAGTGTCACTAACTCTAGCTTAAGGATATTCGCTTGGTTGGCTCGCGAAAACACAGTGTGTGCTAGTAGCTTATGCACATAGCGGACAGCAGGGTGAGAAAGTAATGATGCCTTGGACCTTTCTTTGTCATAAACTCTATAACCCATCAGTTTCCAAAGATCCTCATCTCGATCCTTCTCCAATTAAATTTCATCACAGTAAGCCAACTTCAACGCATCACACATCTCTAAGATGGTAAGAGAGGACCTCCAATATAGAAGGAGAGTGTGCCATCTAGAGCTCTAGGAGTAGCTCTCCTCTTGTAGCTCAAAGTTGCTGATGCAAGGAACTCTTTGGTGTGGCTCTCATAGGTCTGAAAATTCTGCTCCATGAATGATCTCATTCCAATCCTATCAAGATACCATATCACATCTTCTTTGATTCCAAGCATCTCAAGAGTTGAGTAGTCAATTGCTGGAGTTGGCTTGATCTTCAGCTTCTTAAGCTGCGCCAAGTAGTTGATGTCTGGGTCAATGGCTTTACCAACAAACTTCACTTTTGGCCTTGAGGAAGACTTGACCTTTCGAGGTACAGATAGCTGAGTGGAGGCTCGCTCAATCTCTCCTGAAAATATTCTTCTTTGCGCGGTAATGAAAGTGGATAGAGGTTCATCATCACTCAGTTGTGTCTCGTTTAATGTGTCATATGTCTCCTGCAAATGGGCTTTTTTGCATGAGAACTCTTCTTGGTTCGAATCAAAGAACAAGATTCTCAAGACAAAGAATAAATCAAGCTGCTTTGGTATCGATTTTTATGAGCAAGGTGTTTATAGAACTATCACAAACACATTCTCATGACAAAAAAGCTGCAAATTCATCAAACATTGCAAAATCTGAAAATTTCTGGTCAAGTTCGATATATTGATGTCCAACACATGAGATTTCTAAATCAAGATGAATTTTATGCTTAGTCACATGTAATTTAATCTGGTTTTCTATCAACAAGAATCAAACAATCCAGATTTGCAAAGCTGAATCAAACAGATCTTCAAATTTCGATTTTCTCAAAGTCTCAAATCTCAGATTTTTGAAAACTTCAAATCTCTATGGTCTAAGTGTTTAATCATGCAATTAAACTACCCAGTAGTCTAGTCTTAAGTTCAAAGACAATCTCCAATCATCCTAAGGTGAATTTCTACTCATTTTAAGAAAACCCTAAATTTGAGTTCTTAAGAAAAAGTGAGAAATTTGATACCATACCTTTGATGAAAGTGTTATGTGATGATAGATTTGGAATATCCTTTGAAAAAGAGTGAGATAGGTTCGAAAATTTGAAGCTAGTTTATCAAGTTTGAAATTTGGTCTTTTTCTCAAAATTTTCAAGCTTGTTGGGGAAAATGAAGAGAAGAACTTTTTGATCTTTTAAATCCCTTTTTTCTTTTAAAAAAGTGTTTTTCCTGAGAAAATTTTATTTTTAAAAGTTTAGAAAACTTACCTTGGCGTGTTTAACACAAAAATTATGCTTCGGAAACTTTCCGGTTAAATCTCGAAATAAAACAGGAAATTGAAGTTCCGGTTTACGGGAAACAGGGAGAACTCGCCTGGGACAAAACAAGGGCCGGCCGCAGGCCAGGTGTGCGTGGCCGCGGTAGAAAAGACTTGGACCACGGGCGAGGTGTGTGGACCGTGGCTGAGAAGGGCTTGGCCGCGGCTGGATTGATCATGGCTACGGTGAACTATACCCGGGGAATTCCCGGTTTCTCTCGTTTTTCTGTTTTCTCCTCCTATCTTTTTGTATTTTCTGGTTTTTTAATGTTTTTGGTTTTTCTGTGTTTAATGAAACCCTGAAATGCATAATAAGAAAAGTAAATATCAAATAGAAAAGAAATAAAAAGAAAAGAAAATCATACCAAATGGATTGCCTCCCATTAAGTCTTTTTGTTTAAAGTCTTTTAGCTAGACTCTTGGCAGGATTAGAATAGAGAAAAAATAGTAGGATCTCTTGAAGTAAGAGTCTTTGGGGTTCTCCTTAGTCTGAACTTTGGATCCCCATCATCTTGAATCACAACTCTTTTCCTTTCTTAAAGATTTTTGCATCCTTGAAGACATGTCTTGTCTTCTCAACAATTTTTTCAAGATTTTTCTCCTTCTCCTTGATGATGTCTGGTGGCACCACTATCTTGATCTTTTCAAATTGCATGGATACAAGTGCTTTTAGTTCCTTTTTGTCATCCAACATCTTCTCTTTGCTCTTATCCTTGCGGCTTGGAGCTTGATCTGGTGTGGTCTTATAGAACTTTTTCCTGTCCACATTTAAGAAAACTAAAAAGCAATTTGCATGGTCAATAACAGCATCTATAGTAGCTAAGAATGGACGACCAAATATCAAGGGTCTGTCTTTGTCCATCTCTAAGACCTGGAAATCGGCTGGGATAATTTTGTTTCCAATGACCAGTGGTAAGTCCTGGATCATTCCTTCTGTCCTCTTTTGGGATGAATCACCAAAGATTATCCTTACTGGAGATGGGACAAATGTACCTATACCAAGTTTCTCAGCAACAGATTTTGACATAACATTCACATTAGCACCAGAATCACATAAACAATCTGAAAATTCAATTCTAAAGATTGAACAAGTGAAAGAAAAACGCCCTGGATCCTTAGACTTTTTGAGTCTTTGGTCAAGCAAGCGTTTGGGTACCTTAACCGGAATGACTTGGCTTCTCTCATGCTCGGTTTTAGAGTCCTTCATGAGAGGTTCAGGTGTCGACTCTTCCTTAAAGTCTGTGACAGGTTCTTCTTCCAAATCCGCTGTCATAGCATTACAGAACTTCTTTGGATTATCTTCCACTCTTCCTGGTAAGACTCCTGGCTGTCTCTTCATTGAATCTGCAGTTTGACCTATCTGATGTTCCAACTTCTTGATATGGGTCGTAAGAGACCATTCAAGTCATTGTAAATACAATCGATCTTCACCCCCATTTTCCTGATTGACTTCTCATTGCCTTGAGTCGTCTGTATCATAGTTTGTTTGCTTCTAATGAGCTGGTATGTGCTTGTTGAGGATTGAAAGTTGGTCTTTGTTGGAAGTTTCCTCCTCCATAGTTCCCATTTTGAAATTTGTTTTGAAAACTCCTTTGCTGCTGCGGGTAGGGCTGATTCTTGGCTCCTTGATTTCTGTATGAGAGATTGTTGAAGTTGGCATCAGAGTTCCTAAAGTTGTTGTTAAAAGCTGGACTAAATCGGTTATGGTATGCCTGAGCTCCCATAAAATTAATTTCTTCCTCTTGGTACATACCATCTTCTTCATCTCCTGCAGTAGTATCACAAGCATATATATTCTTATTTTGAGACTTAAGAAGTTGACTTACCATTTTTTTTAGCTCAGCAATCTCCCTTGATTTATGACTAGTGATAGCCTTCTTTGATCTGTCATACTCAGGGTTGTTGTTGCTGTTAGCTACAGCTAGATTTTCGATGAGTGCTCTCCCTTGTGGTATGGTTTTCAAATTGAAATCTCCATTGCTGGCAGTGTCAAGAGAAAGTTGATACTTCTGCTGTAGTCCTCTGTAGAAGGTGCTTAGCAGGTTTGATCCAGAGAAACCATGATGAGGGCTCTTTCATACTCTTTGAATTGCTCCCAGGCTTCATAGAATGATTCTATGGGGCCTTGTTGGAAACTTTGTATCTTGTTCCTCAGCTGTTTCGATCTTGACTTGGTGTAGAAGTGGTTCAGGAAAGCTGACTTGCATTCTTCCCATGAAGTAATAGAACCAGATGGCATAGATTTTAACCATCTAAAAGCTTTATCACGTAGAGAGAAAGGAAAAAGCTTACACTTCACATAGTCCACAGTTTCTGGAGTTGTTCTCAACATTCCAGAGATTTCTTCAAAAAGATCAATGTGGTTTATTGGATGCTCAGTAGAGATTCCATGGAATTGATTCTGCTTCACCAAAGAGACAATCTGACATTTTATCTCATGATCTCCTCTTGGAACAGGAATTTGAATAGCTGATCGATTTTGGAAGTGTTGGTGAGGTGCATCGAAATCGGCAATGAGTGTATTCCGAGGCTGTCTTCTCGCGGGATTGGCAAGCTGTATGGGTCGATTGGCTTCTCTTCCATTAGGTGGAACAATGTTTTCATCATTCATTCTTTCTTCAGGATCGACTTGGTCTTGTCTCCTTCGGTTATCAGCGGCTTGAGCAGGATTCAGAGGGACTTGGTTTCCCTGTTCATCGAGTTGTGGCTGGCCATCTTCTTCATGGGCAGCATCTAGGTCATCACCATGAATTGTATCATGGTCATCATCTCCAATGTGAATTTCCTGATCACGGTTTAAAAGATCTTCCCGATGGGCATTCAGATTGGCCATCTTGAGTGTTCTTCGTCTGAGTTTCCTAAGTGCTCTTTCGTGTTTCTCAATCTCGTCTAAGGGCAATACGATGTCGTCAGGATTTCTCCTAGTTTTCATGCACCTGTGAGCAAAGAAAGCAAACATAAAAAGAAGAGTTAGAAAATCTCCAGCAGAACTCGAAAATCTTGAGGTTTAGGATTGAAATTAGATTACGAAGTCAAGTCAACAGCGACAGTTCCCCGGAAATGGCGCCAAAAACTTGATGTGGGTGCAGTGGGCAACACAAGTTTTACCCTTGGCAAGCTTCAAGTGCACAGCAAACGCAGTAGTACTTAGGAATCGAATCCACAGAGATCTGTGTGTTGAGAACTTCTAACTGATGCTAAAAACAATCGTAAACCTAATCTAAATAAAAGGGGTTTGTCACTAAATCTAATTTTAAAAATAATTAAAAAGGCTTGAAGTAAAAATCGGTTGAAAACTTATTTGAAAAATGGCGATGGGTTCAAGGTTCATCTTTAGGGTTCATGTTCTAAAACACAAGGAATTTAGGCAAGAATTTTCTATGACTCTGAAACTAGGATAGACACATGTAAGATTAGCCAACTCTCGTCACCCTAATCATCTAATAACTTGTTCATGGCAATTAACTCTCGCTCTCATGCCAGAACAAGATCATGCTTTGTAGATCGGAATCCATCTTTGCTTACGTATCCTCCGTAGGTAGCTTTCATCTCCTACGACGGTGACGTCCATAAGATCCAGTTCAGGCAACCCATATACAACACTCTCGTGGCTCGAATTTAACCTAGGATCAGATTCTGGGTTATCAATCCAGAATTACCTCTTTGAGATTTGGATGAATGGGAGAATCATGATAAAAATCGAAATCCTTTTTCCTAAAAACCTAGATGTCATTCGAACATAGGGTCCCTTTGGATTACCCTTTCACCCAACTAGGTGACTACTCAGACATAGCTGAGATAGACATCATCATCGGTTTAAGAACTAGAAAGAAGAAAAGTAAAGAAACAAAAGTTGCAGAAAAACTTCTCTTATTGAAGACAGATTGGCGATGGAGAGCTTCTACAAATGCATCAAAATAAAACCTAAAACTACAAATGAGTTCTCTCTCAAAGAGAAGAAAGAGGCTCTCTTATAAAAAACCTAAAAATGAGTATCTATAGTGTTTCTCCTTTGGGCATCTAGGGCTTGTAAATTGGGTGCAGAAATTGTCTTGGGCCTTACTTGGGCTCCTGAGGTTCGGACATATGTTCATCGGGGGTGAAACCTCTTGAGCCGCGGTGGGAAGAAGGCTGGCCGCGGGTGAAAGCACTTGTGCTTGACTGGACTTGTGTTGATTGGTCTTTAGTGCATTAATGATATCTGGAGACCTAACCGTTGGATTGTTTTGATTCCAAGTGTGTTGGAAAGCTGGTTGTTTCCTCTATAATGTCTTCGAATTCGTGGATGATCAGACGGGAGAAGGTCTTCATTGGTTGCCAAACTTCTGATGGTCTGAATTTATCCAAAAATGTACTTTTGCTCCAAAATGCACTCCAAAGTCCCAAGTTTCCTGAAAAGCCTTTTAAAACTCCAAAACATGGAAAACACTTATAAAACCTTTAAAACTGAGTAAAACACCAGCATAAGATACTGAAAGTGATCCATAAAAATGGTCAAAATCAGGTGTTATCAATTATTATAGACTCGAGATGTTTAGGATTATATAAGACGTCATCTGCTACATCGATGCACTTAGGTTGAGACCCTACATGGAGCTGAATCTTCCAACTTATGCCGAGCTAGTTCGCGAGTTCTTAGCAACCGTCACCCTTCACCACACGAAGAGGAGGAGCCCAAGTCAGCCCTTCTTACTCATCGAATAAGAACCTGATTTTGACTTATGGAGAGAGATGGGCCATGGCGTTCATGACAGCGGGAGATCCAAGTCAGCCCTTCTTACTCATTCTGCAGTAAGAGTTGTGCACAAACTCTTACCACACATGATTTTCTCTAGAGCCAATATGGGATGTGTCCTAAAGACTGAGCTCATTACACTTCAGACACCATTTATGGACAACCCTCGACTTGCCTGCTTTGCCTGGATCATCGCACAGAAAATAGTGAAGGTGAAGCATGATTTACATGGATGTGAGGATGCTACTACTGCATATGGGAGCGCTATTACAGCAGTACTACAGGCTGTAGGATTTGATTTCTCATCTGATGATCCACTTCCCGACGTCTGGTATGACCTACTCTATCTCTCTCGCGATCACACTATCTCTCGTGCCATTTTCGATCCAGACAGGTTTGGTTACAAGTATTGCACTAGCACCGAGGAGCACCGAGTTTGCTTACCTTCAGCATCAGTCTCGAGACTGTGTAAAGGAGCACACCCACGATGGACACCGGGACCTGATGAGTTTCTATATTCTGTACCTCGTCTGCCACTCACTATCGGGCAATACATAGTGGCTAAGGTGAAACGCGACGCAGCTGCAGCACGTGCTTACTATCACCCATATGTTTCCACCGATCATACTTCATCATCTACATCATCACGCACACAGTCTGACCTGAAGCGCAGAGTTGAGAGACAGAGATGACGTTTTGAGCGCGTCGTCACCTTCCTGCAGGAGCAGCACCAATTCGAGGCAGACACATCGGAGGAAAAGTGATTGATCAGCACTTCATCATCATTGCCCCACCATCACGGTTCTATCATCATTTTCTTTTTTTTTTTTTTTTTTTTAGACTATCTCGCTTTTATTCACCATTTTCTCACCAACTTTTTCACACTAGGGACAGTGTGATTTAAGTCTGGGGGAAGATGTCTATCCGTACTAATCATTTTCTTGCTTTGTTTTTAAATTTCAAGTACTTTTAAATTTTTAATATGTAACCTATGCGACTTTAGTAATTTTCAGGAATGTTTTACACAAAACTATGATGATTTAGACCTGCATGCTTCTACACTACGCACGATAGCTCATTTGTGGTAAGCACTAGACTAGGCGGTAGCTAACGTACTTGCACTACGAACTCCCACCAGAGGAGTTCTATTCATGGAGATTTTTTCTGACAGAATATACTAGCTCATTTTATTTTACCTTAATATTGATATCTAATTTTCTCATCATTGATTATTGGCAGGCATCGAGATATACATCTAGAACGTCTTTTTCCTCATTTTTACCACTTTTTGTCGTCCTAGATGGCCAGTTCATCTTTATCTGGTACCAAACCCTAAACTCAAACCCTTTGTTTTCAAACCTCACGCATTCTCTCTTTAGCTTATGCCAGCAGATATGTGCAAAAACGTCGGAGAGAAGAGCAACGACGCAGTTTTCAGTCACTCAAGAGAAAGACTGAATGGAATTAGGAAGGAAGAGTACCAGAAACCTTATCAAGCTTTATATTGCCTCAGAGAACTCATTCTTATTGGTAATTTCATGTTCTCTATGACTTTATATCTAAATGTGTTTCCCCTTTCAAAATAAATAAATAAATAAAAGGAAAGGAAAAAAAAAGCCTAATGAGTTTTAGATTGTCGAAATTATTTAGAGAAAAGGCAACCACTATTCATCTATGGAGCTATGGTTTTGAAAGATAGACAAAAATATAAGTCTGGGGGAGTTAAGAGAGAACCTGAGAAAGAAGACCAGAAATTTATGGCAAGACGAAAGTGACTGGGAACTGTGGATATCAACAGTTTCACTCTCTCATGTCGTTTTGCATAATATCTTGCATCCTCCATATCTTCAGGTAACCCATAAACACTTTAAGCTTTACCCCTAAAATGACCCCTTTTGATACCTAGTCTAGATCGCCTTGCTTATACTTTCTTCAATGAGAACCACCGAAATTTTGAATGAATGTTAAGAGCTAGTTGACAAGAAGTTAAATCTAAGTGCAATAGATTTCCGCATGACGGATTAACGGATTAGTTATGCCCGTATTTTTAGTGAGAATTTTCTAGGCTATCTCCAATTGATACATAATGATCGATATTAGTCTAGAAGTTTGGTCTCTGAGATTTTGTTAGTTCCTGAGTTTTCAAACCTCTCACCGAGATTTGGTCTTTGTTTTTGAGGACAAACAAAAGTCTAAGTCCGGGAAAGTTGATAACACCATATTTTGACTATTTTTATGGATCACTTTAATATCTTTTGCAGGTGTTGTTACTCCATTTTCAAAGGTTTTCAAATGATTTATATGTTTTCGGATTTTAAAAGACTTTCAGGTAATTTGGGATAAAGAGGTGCAAATTGGAACAAAAAGACTCTTTTGGATAAATTCAAACCGTCAGAACTCTCATGGAAAGACGAAGACCTTCTCACCGTCTGATCACCCTCAAATTGGACAATTAATAGAATACTCAACCAGTTTTCAAATGCACTTGGTTTGGAGACATTCCAACGGTTGGATCTCAAGATATTTCATTTGCCCTGGAGACATTCAAAGACGGCCAGCAAGCCACGCAACCGCGGCCAGAGCCACGTGACCGCAGCCAAGCCTTCATTCCCTACGGTCACACCTCACGCGACCGTGGCCAGACATCTCCGACTTAAAAAAACCCATTTCTGAAGCCCAAGTCATTCTCCAGCCTCAATTCCGGAACCCTAGAGACCTTGGAGTATTGAAGACTATAAATACTTGTCATTTAAGTCGTTTTTAGATATCACTTTTCATACTTTTACAGAAACCCCTTTTTCAGCCGTTTTATGCGATTTTTAGAGAGGATTCTTCAACTTTGAGTTCATCAATAGAGAAGTTTTCTTTCATCTCTTTTCTTTACTGTTTCTGATTGCCTTCATCAAAACCAATGATGATGTCGATCTCATCCATGGCTGAGTAGATCCCAAGTTGGGCATAGGGTTCTCGAAAGGGGCTCTCTTAATCGATTAAGACATCTAGGTTTTTAGATCTGGGATTTTAACTAAGTTCTCTGTTTATTCTCATCTTTAATGCATGTATGCTTGATTGATCACCTCGTATCTGATTTAGATAGTTAGTGTTGCGAAAGTTTTCATTAAGTATCCGACCTACAATGAAACATGCGATTTTTCTGTAGGAGTGGAAACCTACCTGCGGCAAAATCGTGAGTACTGACGAGTCCTGTGCAGCTCTTGCGTTTTCTCCCTTCCAGGGCCAGAGTGGAAACCTACTGGTCAGGGTTGCGAGAAACAGTTGGTTATAATCATGACGGTGACAGTAGTCATACTGTCGAACTCTAGCTCTAGAACCCTAATATTTCGATATCCGTCAGTTCCAATCTAAAATCCCTAGTATTGAAACCGATTATGATCCCTGTAGAGTTTTCGAAAGCCCAGCGTTTTTTAATCACTGTTTACAAACCAATCGATATTTACTTGCTTTTTTAGATCTGCATTTTATTTGTCTTAGTTTGATTTTCTGCTTGTTTCATTTGCTTTCATTTGCTTTCATTTGATTTTTTACTTGTTATTTAGGATAGTTTCATTTGCTTTCTTTATCCGTGACAAACAATAACCCCTTTAAAACCAATTTAGTCTAAACATAAACTTAGAAACCATGGAAAAATACTAGGCACACAAAATTTCTGTGGATTCGATCCCTAAATACTACAACTGATTAGCTGACTTTAATTTGTTTTTATTAAGGATAAAACTTATTCCTTCACCTTGTACTACATCACTCACAAAGCTCCGTCGATGGCTTTACGGCGGCGAAAAACTACTTTTCTTCTTCTTTGAATTCTCGATCTCGTCACCCACTGCTGTCCTCACGCGGTTGTAGAACTGAAGAATAGAACTCACCTCTGTCGAATCTAAGTATCCCAACCACCGTTCATGCCATCAGGAGCTATCCACACGCTTACCCCTGGATCTCTGAAGCACAAGCTGGAGTAACTAACAAACCAGAGGAGGCCTCCTTACAACATGGCAATGAACGCCAAAGGCCGGAGAAGACCTCAGACTTCTGAGAACTAGAAAGAGGTTGAGAGAGAGAAAAATTTGACGAGTAAGATCCACGCGCTAAAATTATTTTCGGTAGATCCAAAACCTTCCTATCTGAAATACCTGAAATTGATCGGTTCCTTTCCGAAATTAAACCGAATATCCGAATCGGTCTAGCGGTCACCATCTAGAACTTCTTCAACTCAAGGAGTTTGTTCTCGACGTTGAAGAGCATCACATTGACCTAGATTTCCTATAATATCAACCGCAGTATCCGTTCACATTTCCTTAAACAAAAAACTAATGTTCCTTTTTTAATCCCTTTAAATAACATATTTTTGGAAATAATAATCAATTCTCTAAATTAAAAGACCGAGAATAGACTCCCTCCTTTTCTATAAAAAGACGACTCCACCATTATAGTTCTTCATTCATTCATCAAAAATCATCAAACAAATACAAAACTTAAAAATCCTAAAAAAAATGGCCGGAGAAGGAGAAGTCATCGCTTGCCACACCCTCGAAGTCTGGAACGAGAAGATCAAAGCCGCTAATGAATCCCAAAAACTTGTAACTTTCTTCCATTCTTGACTTTTATTTTTAAAGGGTTTTTGAGGGCTTTTGACTAGTTTAGCTTATTGATATTCAAGATTTTGATCTCAAAATTTGACTTTTTTATAAAGGGTTTTAGGGTTTTTAATTAGTTTTTAACTTTTTAATATTCAAAATCTGATTTTGATCTTAAAAATTCATTTTATTATGTATTAAGGTTTTTGATTAGTTTTAACTTATTGATATTCAAATCTGATTTCGATCTCCAAATTTGATTGAAAAAAAAACAGATCGTGATAGACTTCACTGCTACATGGTGTCCACCTTGTCGTTTCATTGCACCACACTTTCTAGACATGGCTAAGAGGTTCCTCAACGTCATCTTCTTCAAGATCGATGTCGACGAATTGCAATCCGTTGCTAAAGAATTCAAAGTCGAGGCAATGCCGACCTTTCTCTTCATGAAACAAGGCGAGATCGTTGATCGTGTCGTTGGCGCAAGGAAAGAGGAAATCGATCAGGCATTGATTAAGCATGGTGGTCTTGTTGCTTCTGCTTGAAATTTCCAAAATTTCTAATCCTTGCTTACAAAGTTTTAATCTTTTGTTTGCCCTTATGAAATAAAGGTGATTGCATTATATAAACTATCTCGATTCGATTCAACAATATAGCATGAGTAATGCTTTTGTGTAATGCACACAAGTTTGAGTTTTAGTTTACTAATCTCTTTACAACAGAGACTTTGGATATATCTCCACCAAGTTCTTCAAAGAGCACTAATAAGTTCCCTCTTGGCTTCAACCACGAACGCGGAACATGGTACCTATAAACGAAACAAAAAGACTCTGTTTTTAAACACGAGAAGAGAGCTCGAAAATATAGGTTTTAAGAGACAAAGCAAGTGTTATATTTACCATCTTTGTGTCGGTTCGCCACAACCAGATTGGCATTTGGTTTGCCTGTATGTTCCTGCGTAGTTACACTTACCACAGTTTCCTTTGGCATAAGCCATCCAGTACCTCCCTATGCTTTGCCCGTTTATCCAAGCTTGCCCTTTCCCCATACTCTTCAGATCCAAAGCCAAAGGCTTGTTCCCCCTAGGCGCGTCAAAGAAGGCCTGCGAATGAGATAAGCAAAGACATAGTGAGCCTACTTGAACAATTTATCAGCTGGTCAAGCCTTAGCTATATCCTAGGGTTCTTGATTTGTTCTTTGTTGATCATTGGGGAATAGAGTTATAATTTTGTTTGGAAAATTCAGTCTTTTATTTTTTTACCTTATACCATGTCAAAGGTTGTCTGTTTTGCTTAGCCAATGAGCCTTTGATCCAATCACCAGAGGAAGCTTCAGTAGGAGAGATCAAGTTCAATGCTTCACCTCGCAGACCAACCTGTTTAATCACACGAAAAGGTGAAAATACTGTTAAGTTTCAGTAGTTAAATGGGTGAATCTATGAGGGTTTCTTCTTCTTGTCTTTACATCTCACCTGATATGTCCATTTCTGCCGACTCAAGTCTTTGTTACCCTTGTCAAGGCCGTGAAGCGCGACAGACCCGACGATTCCCGTGGCCCACGTCTCAAAATGTAGTCCAACATTCTTCAAAATCACACAAAGAAAAAGAAACACTATGTTCTGAGTCTGCAACAAGATGCTTAAGACTAAGGCCAGTGTGTTCATGTTTGTAACTAACCGGCAAGCCAACTGCTATGCTCAGTAGCGCGATTCTGTTGGCTCCAGCTCGTAGATTGACCGGTGCGCTAAATGAAAACTTTCTGTTTTCTCTTGTCCCAAAGGCGGATCCTGCGTCGTTACATTTGATTAAACAGTTGCTTTCTTAGGAGTTTTAGTTAGCAAAAGAATGATTGTTACCGTAAAAGTGTCCATTAACAAATACATGAACAGCATGCCCTGCAGAATCCACCGCAAGAGTGGGCCATTTTCCTCCACGCAAGAACGATTCTGATGCCGTAATATCGACACTGGAAACCACGAGAAACAACCGATTCATTTTCCAAGAACACATCATGTTTCACAAGCAAAGATTGGAGATTCAAAACGTACTTGGTTATGTACCAAAGGTAATCACTTGTATCACGTGTAACATTAATCTGCTCCAACAATCCAAGAGCTGTGATTGTCCCTCGGTCTCCATAAGTAGCAATATCTTCATCGTATCTACCTACCGAGTACAAGATGGAGCCAGATGGCACCATTTGCACATGTGATGTCTTTGCACCAACCTGTCTTACAACTTCATAATTAGCTTCTTCATGATGCAATTCGAAGACTTTTCCCATCAAAACAAAAACTCTTTCTACTTACCGTCGCAGTGTTGAAAACAACGTTTCTGCAATCTGGAAGAATGCTGATGGACCAAGCAGGTAGAGTATAGTGCCGGTTATTGAACACTACTTTTGCAGGTGCATTCATGTGATAGTTCGTTAAGAAAGCTACACAACTTCCTTTACCGGCAGAAAACACATGAGCTTGCTCGTAGTTTCCTAGTTTAGTAACTTTTGGATCAGAGGAAACTAATGCAGCTTCACATTGCTTAATTGCCTGGTGAAGCTGCTTAAGATGGCTGTACTTGGGCTCTTGGACCAACCCTACATCATTGAACAAACCGAGTTCAGTAAAATGTAAAAGAGAAACAACATTTTGCACAACAGGCTGTAAGATAAACCGTACCGTATTCATCTATGGGAGCATCATAGTCGTAACTAGTGGTGATAAATGGACCTCCTGCTGTTCGTCCAAAGTTTGTTCCTCCATGGTACTGTCACATAACCACACACCAACAAGCATCAGGATGAAACTGAAACCGAATCTGAAACCAAAACAGTTTTTCATAAGGTGTGTACAAGGACATTACCATGTAGTAGTTGATATACGATCCGCCCTTTTGTATAAACCGGGCAACTCCAAATGCTAGATCTTCTACAGGTCGTTTTGGAATGGTTCCACCAAACTCTGTGAACCTTTTTCGCCATCCAAACAAAAAGCAATCAATACACACATTTTGTGTGTCTCTCACAAGATTATATTCTAGCAGGTAAAAAGTATTCTTCTTTTTACCAGCCACTCCATGCTTCTGTCCACATCGTTGGCTTGTATGGTTTATTGGGAGTAAAATAATCGCAGTAGAATCCGTTGCAAGCGTTTATCTACAAACAAGAATCACAAGAGATTAGAACATAAGTCTTATTTTTTAATCTCACACAGACTTTAGAAGATTGGTCTCACAATTGGGTCAGGTGCATCATCTTCCTTGCACATCACCCATGGAACTCCAGTGTTTAAACCGACTGCCATTTTCGCAGCCCAGTTAACGTATGAGTGACCAGCCGGTCCAAGCGCTTTAAGCTCTGGTCCAAACTCATTCTCAATCTACATTTCAAAAAAAGATCAAATCTTTGAAGCATATAACTTCAAAATATCAAACATTTTTAACAAGTGTTTTGTGAGAATTTGTATATACCTGAGATAAGATGATAGGTCCACCTTGTGACGCAAAGAATCGATGGTCTTTCATCATCTGAACAATCTTCTGCGTGAAACCTTGCATCGCAGCCTTAACAACAACACACACAAATGTTAACACTAATGTATCCAAAATATAACGGAGCAAAAACATCAAAGATTCATTTACCTTGAAAGGTCCATTATCTGTTCTGAAGCTAATCCCAGGTACATACTTCAACCAAACAGGAAACCCTCTACACGATTTTTCAAGGGAGAAAGAAAAAAATTTCAAAATTCAAAAATTCCGAACAGTAAGACAAGAAGCAATAAATAAAAATTGAATTTTTGTTGTTTCTTTCATTTATTGAAAACATTTACCCAAAATTCCATTCTGCACAAACGTAAGGACCGATTCTGAGATGAACATAAAGCCCCACTTCTTGTACAGTCTTAATGAATCGTACCAAATCGTATCTCCCTTTGAAATTGTACTGCAAACAAAACAAAACAAAACCCACCAATTTTTTCAACTCTAATTCCATATAAGCTTCAAACTTTAATTGGGATTTAACAATTAAAAAAAAACCCATCAAATCTAATCTCATAAAGCTTCAAACTTTAATTGAGATTTAGTAAGAAGAAGAAGAAAAGAAGAGTTTTTTCTTACAGTTCCAGGAGAGGGTTCATGACCATTCCAGAAAACATAAGTGTCAATAACATCCAAGCCTCCATCTTTAGCCTTCTTTATGAGATCTTCCCACATCTACAAGAAACACAAAGATCAAAAGAAAGAAAAAAAAACAAACTTTCTCAGAATCCATTGAGTGATTCGTACCTCAGGGGTGCTTCTTGGGTAATGAATGGAACCGGAGAGAAGGATTCTACGGTGGCCATTAATGACGATTGCTTTCTTATCGTAGGTTACGCTACACTGGATCATGGCGGATCCAATCAGCATTGTCGTTAGCAAGAAAGATAGGATCTTGGAGAGAACCATTTTTATTTTTTGGAAGAAATGTGAGAGATTTGAGAGGGAAATTGAACTTTCAAAAAAAAAAAAAGATGAATGAATGAAAGATCAGAAGAGAAGGAAAACTATGAGTAAGTGACGTTGGTCTGATATATCTCTGGTTTCCCTGCCTACTAGTCTACTACTCTCTATTAATTTTGTATATATGAACATAAATTGGTTTAAAGTGAATTAGTTGACAACAAAAAAATAAATTAATGGAGCTCTACAAATAATTAAATCTAATTAGTACTAGTATTTACTTTATTTGCATTAACTAGCATATAATAACGTTTATTTTCTATAATGTGGAAAAGTGTTGTTTTTAGGTATTCGATTAGTGATTGATTGGTTGTTGTGAACGTGGTTGATTAAGAGGAGTTATTGTTTGTGTTCTTTCCAAGTAATTTGAAAATACACACACATACACAAAGTTGTCAATTTTTTTTTGTTATTTTTTATAATGATGTCTTATTACTACTCGTTGAATTTTAAAGTTATTCCATATTTGTTTTTTACAAGAGATTAAGTAGGATTTGCTTTTAAATTATATAGTTGGTGTGGTTATTACTCACTCGGAGTCTAATTTGGTCTACTTGGTATTGGTTTTTAGTGTAAGTTCAAACATGAACTTCTATGAACAAGAAGACACATTTCTGAGATAAAAAAAATTGTATTTCTGAAAACATTAAAATCCTACTAATTCTTTTGCCAAATGAATCCAGTTTTACAATATTTGGTTCGAATTCGACCTCAATAATCAGAAAAAACGGTATCGTATTTATAGAGTTTATCTCACTTGAATCAAATATTAAGTGTCATATAAAATCCTATGTTAACCTAACTCACACAGTTGATGAGATTTACGTACTCTCATCTTCCTATTGAAAGTTGGATTGGTATCAGAGTAGTTGTGACCGGTGATCATAATTATATATGCAAAACCCTTAATAATGAAATAGATTCTAACCTCGTTGCGTCCACACTGGAATTTTTTGTTTTTTTAATATAATTTATTTTTATTTTTTTAGATATAAGTTGTTTTTATTATTTATTTATTTTCTTAAATCAAGAATATTCATTTTTTAATTTTTCAAATATGAAAAAATAATAAGAATGAAATGTGTTAAGCTTTAATCATTCTGATGTTGAGCTATATTTTAATATCTTACATGTTTTTAAAAACTAACTTGTATAAGAATGTAATTATAAATGCATAACTCTAACTTGCTCTATCATATTATTATAATATAAAAATTATAAAAATATTTATTAATATTAAATATTTGATATTTTAGAGCAATTTAATTGTAATAAAATATAATAAAATATTCAAGTACCATTTGTGTTATTATAAAAATAGATATATTTATAAATTGGCTAACTTGTTCATTTAACTATCTCAAATCATATTAATATCTTATAAATTACCTCAAATCATATTTTAAATTAAATTAAATCTAAATTTTCGTAATTAATAACTGATTTTCGAAATTAAATATCAATATAAAATAAATATTTTAAATTAATTATCACATATATTTAAGGAAAATCTAAAAATATCTAAATTAATACATAATTTTCGGAATTAAATATAAATATTAAATAAAATAATTTTAAAAAAATTTTAGGAGTATTTAGAAGCAAGCATTAAAAAGGCTTCTGTTTTAATATAATAGATTATGCTAGTTATAAGAGAAAAAAATGTAAGTGTAATGGTTTTTACTAATGTTACCATTATACCATAATTCAAATTACAAACAAGAGAACAATAAATGAGTTTTTTTGTTAATTGAATTAAGAAACAAGGGACAAAAGTTAAAAGCTTTGAAGTGGCTCCACATGGAAGGAAGGCCGTAAGCAAAAAGCATCAACGTCACATCAACAATTTATTTCATTTTAATATTTGCGCAATATAGTATAGATTTAAGGGACAAGCAGAGATGAAATCTAAATTAGAAATTAGTTTCTCTGATTAGTATTGTTGTCAGGACTGAGTCGATCGTTAGATGGATCTAGAAACTATACGTGTACGGTAATGAATGAATTAGCCTTCCACTTTTTATTTTTTAATTTTTATACCAAAGGAAAGGGAACCATATTTGATGTACAAACAAAACAAAACTGAACCTTCGACCCACAAAAAAAAATGAAGCATAATTTTAGTTATATCTCGCATGATCATTGATCAATGCATGTCATTCGATTGGGACACATACCAATGCTAATAAAATTTATATTTATGTGGAAAAAAATATATCTGTAAACAACTATACCAACTATATTTATTTACTACATCATTCTAACCACTATATTTTAGAATAATTATACAACAGACCAAGTTAATTAAAATATTTAGAGTCACTATTTACATGGAGACGGAAATGGAGATGCGGAAGCGAAATATTTCGAAACGTAGAAATGTTTTTATTTTTGAAAAATATAAGTATGAAAACGTTTTGAAAGCATCCATATATATATATATGATAATGATAAAATTATATAATAAATTATAACGTATAAATCATATTGAATATACGTGAATATTTAAATGAAAATTAGGTGAATAACTAGTTTTCAATAATCTATTAAGAAAATAGCCATGACTTTAGTGAAATTAAGCAAGTAACAATTTCTTTTTGCAGAACGACTTAACCTTATGTAATAAATTTTAACAAATTCTTTTTGTTGAATGACTGAACAAACATTCTATTTATTCAAATTTTATTTACTGTATAGTACTTCACATATTTTTTTTTTTTTTTGTATTACTTGTAAACTGTTAATTAATTACATTTTGTATTAGTAAAAAAAACATGATTTTTACGTCTAATATGATTTAAAATATAAAAAATCAAATCAAATTTTATACGTCAATAATGATATCGATAAACATAATTTTTTTTTATTTTTTTTACCATAGTAAGTATATTTAGAAAAAAAAAACATGTTTAAATTATTTTTCATATCCTTTTCTAGTTCTTTGCCTTAAAACCAAAATCTATATCTTTCTTTTTGTAGTTCACGATGAGCTGCACAAAAAAATTACAAAATAATCTCAATACCAAAAGAAATGAAGCTCAAACAAATTTTGAATTACAAAAAATAAACATTTTATTTAAAAATATAAAATAGTCATACTGTTACATTTATAAAAGTTAGTTTCTATTAACATTGCTGATGAATATCTGTGATTGCAACAAAAAAAATCCAAGAAAATTAAAAGTCTAGGATTGGTAGAATTGTGAAAGTTATTTGTGTTTTAGGATCAAATTGAATTGTTAAAGTTTTTTTAATCTATATAGTCATGCTATGTTATATGCTATATAGATTTGTTATGTCAAATTGATTTTACAAACTCAAATTATCTGATTTTCAATATTTTTAAACCCAAAATTCCATCGAAAAATTTACATTCTAAGAAGCACTAATCGAATTCAATGTTTTAATTGAAGAATGATTCAGATTTCTATGAGGGAATAGTGATTCGGATTTCTATGAGGGAGTAGCGATGCATAAAATCAACTAAATTAAAACAGCTTATCAGAAAAACAAAAATATTAAAATCAAGATGTAAATCACATGAGGGAGAGAAGTGGATATCATCGTCGGAAGAAAGAAGGAAAATTAAGGCAAAAACCAAAAAAGCTTGATGGAGGTTTTCTTCATGATCTTCGGCGAGGTTGTCGATAACGGTGTAGCCACATAAAAAAAAAGTATAGAGAAGAGAAATATATTAAAAGGGTAAAAGAAATATTAATATAATACACATGATAGTAGTTTCTAATTGCTTTTTGATAACAAACTGGATTTGTTAGGAATATGTTTCCAGCGTGTATACTCGCGTTTATAACACGTTTCTGTTTCTGAAACGTTTTTGAAATGGTAAATAGAGAGAAGTTTCCATGCAATCTAACTATTGATCAAGACAGTATTTATACTATTAAAGCAGAAGTATATTTTGTGTCCAAACCGGATTTACTTAGTTTTTTATTATTCTGTTTTTGGATAATTATTATATATATTTCCAAACATATATATTTAAATTTTATTTTTTTTTTAAAATAATTTCAAAAAAAAATCAAATATTAATTCAATTAGTTTAAATTTTCTTAGATATAGGTTAGATTAATTATTAAAATTACATAATCAGTTATTATTATCTTTATAAAAATAGAAATATTAATTTATGTTATATTTAAATATTCAAATTTAAATAATATTCTCATAATGATAAATGTAATAAATGATATAATATTATATATTTTTCATAATCAATTTTATCTTAAAAATAATTTTGAAAAATTCAAATCTTAGATAAATAGGTTAGTTTAAATATTTAAATATTTAAAATTAAAAAATCTTTATATTATATGATAATATAAACAAACGGGTAACATTATATTTTTAAATCTATGGTCTTTTTTAAGATTAATCGAATAGCTGGATTAAAATTATTAATTTATATTTTTCATCAAATTATTAAAACAAATGTTTTTAAAATAAATGTTATTTAAACACAAAAATAAATTTATATTATTTATTATAAAATATTATATTTATAAAAATATAAATTATATTATATAATTAGATTAAAAACGTAGAATTTTCATGTGGATGCATGAGATAGAATCTAGTTCTTACTTAAAAAACCGAAGTCTATTTTTTGCATTATGCACACCTAGTATTATTATTAATATATATATATATATATATATATATAGGAGCTTTGTTCGGCTAATTAAATATAACGTTTAAGACATACAATTTTTTTTTCCAGATTGTGACTTCTTGTTTATCCAAGTTCATGCAAAATAGACCAAATTCCCAATAAGTAATAACAACACCGACTAAATAATTTAAAGATGATGAGAGATAATGAATTAGGTCTAACGTTGAAATCATAATTTATAATACTGTAAGAGGATCCTTTAAAAAACAAAAAATACTGTAAGAGGATTCGGACCATAGAACATGTGCGATAACGACAAGAAGAAGGAAGAGGAAACACGGTGATGCTTTTGTTGGGCTCCATCGCATGTGCCTATGATCAAGATTTACATCTCTTTCTTCCAAATTTTTTTATTTTATCCAATGCATTATCATATATGATAATATAAATTTTATTTTATCCAATGCATTATCATATATGATAATATAATTTTCTTAGTATGTTTATTAAAAATATTGTTCATCTCGGCGCTAATTACATGGATTTTAAATTTGTTTTGGAGTCGTGGACGACAGTATACTTTTGTCTCAATCCATGTCCATATACTTTGGTTTTACTCCACTTCCATCCAAAATGATTTAACTTAGCTTCCACGAGGAATTTGAACATGTGCCCATCATCTTTTCATTAACCTTCATGCAGTATTAATTTTTATTGACGAAAATAGTTTTATTTTGACATAAATATTTTTTTTGGTAAATTTTGTTTTTTGACATAAATATGTTAATAGCTACCATATCAATTACTTTTGCTGATTAATTTTTGTGACTTGTGCGGCCTCTAGTAGTCGTGTATTTTGTTAAGAAAATATGGTCACTCTATATATATTAGCTATAAAGACTTTTCAGTTGTTTTTTCCTAGTACCCAATTTATTTTTACTTTTATCTACTAAATAGTATAGTTTTCAGGATCCTCTGCTATTATTTTTGAAACCTATTGCTATTCTATAAATTCTATGATAATATATATATGAACCAAAAATAATAATTATTTGACTCTCACATTATTTTGAAAAACAAAGAATGTAGAATCTTAGAGACAAATGCAACTTCCACAAGTCTTGTGCATGTTCTCCAAACCTTTTTTTTTTTTGACAACACATGTTCTCCAAACCTTAAAACATTTCACTAGAAGAATATTAATCAATCAATCTTGATTAAAAAAAAGTGTTACAAATTAGCAAAAAGATTACTTCAAATTTTATTTTTTTTTGGGTAAAATACTTCAAAATATTTTTTTACTTCAAAATTTTATGAGTAAAATGATCTAGCCAAATTATTAAATGAAAACCACGACGAGTTTGATTATTACTTCCCTTCAAAAATCATATATCCTATTATGCAATACAAAATGTGTTGTTAATTTAATAATATCATTAGTTTTCATTTTTTCTAGCTGCTATAGTTGTTTTGTATCTAATTTCTTCAGCATAACCAGTACAATGCAATTATATACCAAGCAAAAACCCAAATATTATTTTAGTTAACACGAGTTAGATGTGACATAAACTGTTTTTCCGGTTACCCTCGCATCTTATAAGATTTTAAATCATGTGATATTACATTTTTTTTTTCTTTATAGAATTGTTAGTGGATACCAAAAAAAAAAACTGTTAGTGGATGCGTAAATAAATTAATATGTGGTCGTCAGATATTTACGACTGGATTTAGAATGATCGTGAATTGATCATGCTTATAAAGATATACTGATCATTGATTATAAAATGATGATCATGGATTAATCAAGTGTAAAAAAGATGCGCACTGCAATGACAGTGGGTCTTTTGATTAGTTTGTTAATAACGAGGAGTGATGGTGAGATGCCGTTTAAGCGCCGTTTGTCGCTCTAATGAAATTTGATGATTACCAAAGCAGACGCCGCTAGATCTCCGTTCCGTCTACGTCGGTGCATGTCTGATCCAGACGAAACGACATTACGTGTTCTGTGTGTATGTGTTTTTCTATTTAAACCAATGGGTCAAATTCCGTAAATTTCGTGAACTTTACGCGACCAACTCTTTCGATACTGGATTATATCTTTTTTTTTTGCATAGATAAACCGCAAACTAAATGTATAAACTGTTAGTGTTGAATACGGAGACTAATAGAATAATTTACAGAAATACAAATACTTCCTATTACTTTATGATTAAGAATTATTTAGACAATCATAATGATCTGTTTAATCAGATTTATACGACTTTGCTATACAATTCGTCATTGACAAATTTCTAATCTATTCAACCTAACAATTGTGCAACTAAGATACAATCATTGACCAACCATAATGTTTTTACTCAGTTTCTTGTGACGACTATCTCACATTTTGCTCAGAACGGCTAACTCTTCTAAGTCCTCATACTGGAGAATATATATTACATCTCCACACGAGCATGTATATATTTCTCTTTTTTTTCTTGTTGTGATTCCGATCCTTTTTTCTTGATATGGAAGATCTCCTCACTTGCACTGCTTCTTTAGTGTCACATCAGCTTCTTCTCCGAATCCTATGTGTCACCAACAAATTCTATATTTTTCCGCGCTTCTATGTGTCACACATATTGCCTTGATGAGCTGTTGAATCTTACATTCTGGCGTAGCGTAAGCGTACGACTCGTCTGTTTGTTGATTCGAAGAATGACCGAACAAAAGAGAAGACTTGAAACTCGTTGATTCGCGTGAATGGCCGAGAAACAAGAAGGTTTGTTGCTTAAGAAAGCTCTGAATAATTCAATACTCAAAAGGTGTTTAGCTTCTTACAAAAAGAAAGCTATTTATAATAGCTGTAAAACAAAAACCCTATTCGAAATAGAAAAGGAAATAACTCCTAAAGCTTAAAGCCCAAGTAAAATACGAAATTCATAAAGCTAATTAACAACCCAACCGAAATAATAAGAGTAATAGATTGTAAAGCTAAGAATGATAAGATGCGCTGCATCAGGTCCCTCCGGGTAGAAGAAGATTCGCCTCTGAATCTGGATTGTCATTGTCACCCTGATACTTAGAAATGTATTTGACGTTAAAGACGTCAGCAGTCTTGATATGCGACAGAAGCTTGAGCTTGTACGCATTGGCATTGATGCGCTGCAATACTTCCACCAGACCAATCTTTCTGGATCGAAGCTTGCTGTACTCGTGGGATGGCATGCGGTCCTTTGTCAACACCACCCAGACCAAATCACCAGGTTCGAAGAGTACCTCACAACGCTTGCCGTCAGCTCTTCTCTTGTACTTCTGCGCAGACAATGTGAGCTGATCATGAGCTTGCCTGTGTGTTTCCTGCAAAGAGTCCACAAAGTCGACTGTCCTGCCATGCAAATGACGCTTTTCCGTGACAGCAGTAAGGTCTAATGGTCCACGAGGAAGCAAGCTATAGACAACCTCAAAAGGGCTGAATCCCGAGCTCTTATTAGTCGCGCGATTGTGCGCAAATTCTGTCTGACAAAGACGCGATTCCCATGAACGAATGTTCTCACCAACAAGACAACGAAGCATATTACCAAGAGCACGGTTCGTCACTTTGGTCTGTCCATCCGTTTGAGGATGATACGCAGTGATCATATCAAGTCACGTATGCAAAAGTTTCCACAATGAACGCCAGAAGTGACTCAAGAATCGTGTATCGCGATCAGAGACGATAGACGTTGGTAAACCATGCAACCTGTAAATATCTTAAAAGAATAAAGAAGCCACCTTCACAGCGTCTGTAGTGCGCTTACAAGGCACAAAATGAGCCATCTTAGAGACACGATCGACGACCACAAAGATGGAATCATTACCACGTTGAGATCGAGGAAGCCCAAGAACGAAATCCATGCTTACATCGGTCCAAGGCTGTGTAGGGATTGGTAAAGGAAGATACAGCCCTGCATTTGATGCTTGCCCTTTAGCCAGTTGACACGCACGACAGCGTTCCACAAATCTCTCGACATCGCGTCGTAGCATAGGCCAAAAATATGCGGCAGAGATAAGTTGCAATGAGCGATCCCTGCCAACATGTCCCTCACCATGAAGTTCTTCAATGACTCACAGGCGAAGGCTGCAATCCGGAATGCACAATTGGACACCACGAAACAGAAACCCATCTGTATAAGTGAAATCTGCTCGATTACCAGCTTTAACTGACTCAAAAATCTTCCCAAAGAACGGATCCGATGGATATAGGTCCGAAAAAGTAGCGAAACCCGGTACCGAAGTATGCATCGTCGCCAGCATCGTACGCCTCCGGCTAAGTGCATCAGCCACACGATTGAGCTTCCCTGCTTTGTGATGAATAGAGAAAGTAAACTGCTGTAAGAAAGCAATCCACGAAGCATGGCGCGAAGACACATTCATTTGGCTATCCAAGTGTTTTAACGCATCATGATCAGTAAAGAGAATGAAATCGCAATGCACCAAGTAATGTCGCCAGTGCTTAATAGCTTGCACCACAGCATAGAATTCTACGTCATAAGTGCTATAATGGCAACAAGCTCCAGATAGTTTCTCACTGAAGAAAGCGACTGGGCGAGAATTTTGACTCAGCACTGCACCAATACCCAGCTTAGAGGCATAGCAGTGCAACTCAAATGTCTCTGCGAAGTCAGGTAACACCAGGACAGGCGCTGACGTGAGTTTCTCCTTGATCAGTGCAAACGCTGCACTTGCTTCTGGGGTCCATTCAAAATTCGCTGATTTCATACAATCGGTCAGAGGAGCCACGATGGTGCTAAAGTGTGACACAAAACGTCGATAAAACGAAGCAAGGCCATGAAACGAGCGAACTTCGGTGGCCGACTTAGGTTCAGGCCATGATCTAACCGCAGCAACCTTACTTTCGTCCATAGCTAAACCCTCCGAAGATACGACATAACCCAAAAACAAGACGCGATCAGTACCCCATTCACACTTCGGCGAAGCCACAAACAAAGTTTCCCGGCGCAGAACTAGAAGAACCTCCCTCAAATGCGTAATGTGGTCCTGTAATGATGAACTAAACACCAGGATGTCATCGAAATAAACCACCACAAATTTCCCAATATGAGCGCGTAACGCCTGGTTCATCACTCGCATAAACGTGCTAGGAGCATTAGACAAACCGAAAGGCATTACAAGCCATTCAAACAGACCTTCCCTCGTCTTGAAAGCTATTTTCCATTCATCTCCTCGACGAATTCGGATCTGATGATAGCCACTCTTCAGGTCCAACTTAGAGAAAATTGTTGCACTCCCGATCTGATCAAGTAAATCGTCCAAGCGAGGAATAGGAAAACGATACCGCACTGTAATCTTGTTGATCGCTCTGCTATCCACATACATGCGCCATGACCCATCCTTCTTGGGAATCAACAAACCCGGAACCGCGCACGGGCGCAGACTCTCCCTGACATGACCCTTAGCAACAAGAGCTTCCACCTGTCGTCGCAGCTCCTCATGTTCCTGCGGGCTCATCCGGTAATGTGGACGATTAGGCAGAGAAGCCCCAGGCACCAGATCGATATGATGCTGGATGTCGCGGAGAGGTGGCAAACCCTGTGGTAACTCGTCAGGAAAAACATCCACAAATTCCTCGAGCAAGCTAGCAATCATTGGCTGTAATGGAGGAGGCGAGTTATGCGTCACCGAGGAAGATAATAGTACCACCGCAAAACCCGTATCCTGAAACTCAGCCTCAAATGCCGGTAGAGAACAGAACAAGACGTTCAACAACGGCACACTCGCAGCAGCTTGCGTCTGCGTCGGCTCAGGTAAAACTCGCGCAGGAGATGAAGCAAACGATGGGTTCGGTGAAAGCACAATACGACGATTGTCAAACACAAAAGCATACGTTTTACTTTTTCCATTGTGCACCACGTCGCGGTCGTGCTGCCATGGCTGTCCTAACAGTAAATGACTCACATCCATAGGCACAATATCGCAGAATATCTTGTCTCTGTAATACACAGCGATGGAGAAAGACACCAACGTGCGATGAGTAATGCGAACCTCCGTATCATCCTTGAACCAAGTCAGCTTATACGGAGATGGGTGTTCTTCTCGCTTCAGACCCAATTACCGACAAGCCTCTTCGGAGACGACATTCCGACATCTACCTGAATCAATAACAAATCTGCACATTTTGCCTTTGATCGTGCAAGTAGATTGAAAGATGTTCGTCCTGAGCCACGGGTCTTCACTAGCAAGCGGCGACAGACAAACGCGCACCACCAGCGATGGACCATGGCCGCCTGAGTTGTGATCCACAGGCAAATTATCATCAACCAGCTCATGATCATCGTCATGTTCCTCGTCCCACTGCGTCTCTTCCATCAGCAATCCCCGACGCGACTTCTTTGGACATGCTGTTTGGAGGTGGCCTTGCTCGCCGCATGTATATCACTGGAGCGCATTAGGCCGCGAGGAACGGCGCAAAGCTTGGCCCTCACCTGCATTGTCCTGCGTCGTACCACGCCCCTGAGAGGAATTGATCCCATCTTTGCCTGCTGTATTGCCCTGACTCGCATCTCCAATTACAGAACCAGAACCGCGATTGTGGTTACCTGACGTCCAACTCGAACTCGATCTGAATTGCTGTTCAAAGGCAGCAGCACGACGGTGAGCTTCTGCCAATGATGTCGGATCGAATTGCACTTAGGTGGTTTGAAGTTGTGGCCTGAGTCCTCCGATAAAACGTGACACTAGCTGTATCTCACTATCAAAAATCTCATTGTGAGTCACCAAAAGGAAAAATTCGTCTGCATACTCATCAACCATCCGTGAATTCTTGCGCAAATTCTGTAACTTGGTATACATAGTCCGATCATAATTCTACGGTAAGAACGCTTGCTTGAGATGCTTCTGCAACTTATACCATGTTCTGATTTTGTCTCTTCCAGTGCGTGCTCTTGTCGACTTCAGCTACAACCACCAAGACGCAGCTCTTCCTCAAAACGAGGCACATGCTTAAACTCCATCGCTTCATCAACAGCGACGAGCCAATCCAACAACTCATCTCCACGAGCGCCACCATGGAATTCGGGGATCTCCACCTTGAAGCTCGATTCCCAATTCCGATCGCCTCGCTCTTGCCCTCGATCCTCATAACGACGCCGATGACGATCTCTTGCAAAAGGATTATCACGCGATTCGTCGGAATCCCCGTCGGACCCCTGCGTTGACTGTTCACGATGCTGTAACACGGTCTCTGCAAGTTTCTGGATGGAAGAGGTGATCGTGGCTTGAATGTTTTCCTGCATAGCCAAGAGCATTTGACGAAGCTCAGCCCAGTCGTTGGCTGTCCCATCGTTGCGCGACTCTCGTTGATGCTGGGGGTTACGCTTAGGAGACATCTCGGTTTGCTGAAAACAACAGGAACGGTGCTGTCTCTGATACCAAAACTGGCGTAGCGTAAGCGTACGACTCGTCTGTTTGTTGATTCGAAGAATGACCGAACAAAAGAGAAGACTTAAAACTCGTTGATTCGTGTGAATGGCCGAGAAACAAGAAGGTTTGTTGCTTAGGAAAGCTCTGAATAATTCAATAATCAAAAGGTGTTTAGCTTCTTACAAAGAGGAAGCTATTTATAATAGCTGTAAAACGAAAACCCTATTCGAAATAGAAAAGGAAATAACTACTAAAGCTTAAAGCCCAAGTAAAATACGAAATCCATAAAGCTAATTAAAAACCCAACCAAAATAATAAGAGTAATAGATTGTAAAGCTAAGAATGATAAGATGCGCTGCATCACATTCTCCCTCTTTTATCTGAATATGACACTCCAAGCTTCATGAAATACACACAAAAACACATGAACCAGACAAAACAGAACAAGATTGTCTCCAATAAAGCAAGGCATAGCAAAAGACATTCAACCATAGTCAGAAAAACATTGTTCTAAGTTCAAAAGAGACCGAAGCAAAAGTACACAATGAAGAGTTCCAAAGACAAGCAAACTCAAAAGAACAATATTCAAAGAGCCAGACAATATCTAGTTTGCTGCCCAGCCATTTTCATCATCCGACCCATCACCCCTGCTCCCCCTCGGCCTATCCAACATCATCATCATGCTCTCCCTCAGCCGATCCACCTTGATCCACATTGGATTGTCCCCTCAGTTCAGCATATTCTACCCTTGCTTGAGGACATATTCAGATAAACTTTGAAAAATATCGCTGAGTTTACTCCTTTTGTTGAATCATTCCAATGAAATCGCTGGTCTTCACCTTCAGTGACTGAAAGCCGCGTTGGTCCTCTTTCTCTCCGACGTTTTTGCACATATCTGCATATAGGACAATGAAAAACTAGAGTGCATGTGGTTTGAAAAAGAGGTTAGGTTTGGTGGGGAACTATCTAAAGGTGAACTAGCCATTCAGGATCAACAAAGAGTGGTAAAAGGATAAAGGAGTCATGAATGTATGATTCGTTTCCCTGGTCTAATGCTTTAACGAGAAAATTAAGTCAAAGTTAAGTCCAGATAAAATGAGCTAGTATATCCTGTCAGAAAGAATCTCCATGTATAGAAGTCCTCTGGTGGGATTTCGTAATGCAAGTATTATAGATACCACATAGTCTAGGCCTAAATCACAAAAAGAGCAAAAAACGAGGAAATAACGTAGAAGCACACTGGTCTAAATCATCATAGTAATGTTTATTCTGTTCCTGGTTTGAAAACTTTTTGAAAAACACTTTGAAAACGATTTTGAAAAATTTTATGAAAAAGTTGCTGGGAAAAATTTTATGTAAAACATTTTGAAAAACTTTTTGAAAAATTTTATGTGTCCAAAATAAACTCAAAACAAATCAAATTTCATTAGTAAAGGATGAACATCCTCCTCTAGACTTATTTCATACTGTCCTCAATGTGTTAAATCTTGAAAAGAATGGTAAAGAAAATTGAAAAGTTGAAATGTTTAAAAGTACTTATCGTGCTGGAGAGTGTTGCTCGTCTTTTGTGTTTTATTTTATTTTTCCTTATTGAAAGCCTGAAATTAAATGAAACAAAAACAAAGCAATGGAAAAAGAAAATAAAGGTCAGAGGGAAATAAATAGAATACCAAGTGGGTTGCCTCCCACTAAGCGCTTGTTTCAAGTCGTTAGGTTGACATTGTTGACCGATTAGACTTAACTGGGGTCGTGAAACTCCTTGATTTTATCATTGGCCAATGATGGATCATTCAAAAACATCACTTCTCTTTCGTCTTCTCTTTCTTTAACCAGATACGGTTTTACACGCTGTCCATTCACTGTAAATGAGTTTCCGGTTTTGTTCCACAGGACAATGGCTCCATATGGTTTGACTTCCTTTATCGTGAAGGGTCCTGACCATCTTGATCGTAATTTTCCTGGAAAAAGCTTTAGACGAGAATTGAAAAGAAGAACCTTATCGTTAGGAGCAAAATTTATATGAATGATCTTCTTATCATGATATGCTTTAGTCTTCTCCTTGTAGATCTTCGAGTTTTCGTAAGCATTGTGTCAGATTTCTTCTAACTCGTGAAGTTGAAGTAGTCTTCTTTCTCCAGCTGTTTTCAGATTCATGTTCATTTTCTTTGATAGCCCATTGCGCCTTATACTCGAGTTCTACTGGAAGGTGACATGATTTTCCATAAACTAGGTTGAATGGTGTTGTTCCTAATGGTGTCTTGAATGCTGTTCGATATGCTCATAATGCATCAACAAGCTTGGTAGACCAATCCTTGCGATGAACTGCAGTTGTTTTCTGGAAAATCGACTTGATTTCTCTGTTTGAGATCTCTACTTGACCGCTGGTTTGGGGATGGTATAGAGAAGCAATTTTATGTGTAACTCCATTCTTTCTAAGAAGATTCTCGAAAACTCTGTTGATAAAATGTGATCCTCCGTCGCTTATCACAATTCTAGAAACTCCAAAACGGAGGAATATAACAGATTTAAACAGCTTCATGATGACTTTCGCATCATTGGTGGGACTAGCGACTGCTTTAACTCACTTAGAGACGTAGTCTACTGCTACTAAGATGTATTGGTTTCCAAAAGAAGTAGGAAATGATCCCATAAAATCTATTCCCCAGACATCGAAGATTTCAACTTCGAGAATAAAATTTTGAGGCATCTCATTCCTTTTGCTTATGTTGCCCATCCTTTGGCATTTATCGCATCGCAATATATAAGCTTGAGTATATTTGAACAAAGTAGACCACCAGAAAACCAGCTTGTAAGATCTTTGAAGCAGTTTTGAAGGTTGCGAAATGTCCTGCGTAAGACGAGCTATGACATCCGAATAAAATTCCCTCCATCTCTTCTTCAGCCATGCATCTTCGGAATAACCCATCAGCACATCTCTTATAGAGATAGGGTTCATCCCAAAAATAAAGTCTTACGTCTTTCAGAAACTTTTTCTTCCTATAACCAAAGAATTGTGGTGGTTCTACATCTGCTGCTAGGTAATTCGCTAGGTGCCTAAACCATGGGGTGTTGAAAGCATCTGATCTTCGCATGAGTTGGCGTGGTGGTGCGGCACTGGCATTGGTGGGGGTTGTATCTATTGCATAGATGTTTTCTTTCGGCAAACTATCATTTAAAGGCAATCTTTCATCAACTCGAATTCGTGAAAGATGGTCTGCAACTCTATTATCTGCGCCTTTCCGATCTTGAATTTTGATGTCGAATTCTTGCAGTAGGAGGATCCATCTTATCAACCGAGGTTTAGCGTCTTTCTTAGACTTTAAATACTTGATTGAAGCATGATCAATATGAACTATAACTTCAGATCCTACGAGATAAGAACGTAATTTCTCAAATGCAAATACGACAGCTAGAAGTTCTTTCTCTGTTGTAGAATAATTGCATTGAGCTTCGTCAAGAGTTCTGCTTGCGTAGTAGATTACGTGCAGTTTCTTATCTTTTCGTTGGTCAAGCACTGCTCCGACTGCATAGTCACTTGCATCGTACATGATTTCGAATGGGAGTTCCCAATCAGGTGCTTGCACGACTGGAGCGGAAACAAGGGATTCTTTGATCTTATGAAACGCGGCTAAGCACTAATCATCGAACTTGAAGTTCGTTTCCTGGCAAAGCAAACGCGTAAGAGGTATAGCTATTTGAGAAAAATCTTTTATGAAACGCCTATAGAATCCTGCGTATCCTAAGAAACTACGGATGCCTTTTACGTTTGTTGGTGGTTGCAGGCTGGTCATGACTTTGATCTTACTTTGTCAACTTCAATTCCTTTTCCAGAAATTTTGTGCCCAAGCACGATTCCGTCTCGTACCATGAAGTGACATTTTTCCCAATTTAATACTAAGTGCTTATCTTCACATCTTTGCAGAACTTTACCAAGGTTGCCTAGGCATTTTTCAAAAGAAGATCCATATACGGAGAAATCATCCATGAATACTTCCATGAAATCTTCGATAAAGTCTGTGAAGATCGACATCATGCACCGCTGGACGGTAGCAGGTGCATTACACAATCCAAAAGGCATTCGTCAGTAAGCGAACGTGCCATATGGACAGGTGAATGTTGTTTTTTCTTGATCTTCCGGGCAAATAGGAATTTGGAAAAATCCGGAGTATCCATCAAGGAAGCAATAATAAGGGTGATTAGCTAACCTTTCTAGCATTTGATCTATGAAGGGAAGTGGAAAATGATCTTTCCTAGTTGCTGCATTCAGTTTCCGGTAATTGATGCACATACGATGTCCAGTTACTGTTTTTGTAGCGATCATTTCATCTTTATCGTTTTTAATGACAGTGACTCCTCCTTTCTTCGGGACAACATGAACTGGGCTAACCCAAGTGCTATCTGAGATAGGAAAGATTATTCCAGCTTCGAAAAGCTTCATAATCTCCTTCTTGACAACATCCATGAGATTAGGGTTCAGTCTCCTTTGACTTTCGATTGAGTTTTTAGCATTATCCTCTAGATTAATCTTGTGCATACAAAGATCTGGAGAATTCCATGTATGTCATCAAGCGAATATCGTAAGGCTTTTCTATGCTTTCTCAGCTCACACAACAACATTGTGGTTTCTTCTTCTGTCAAACCAGAGTTTATAATGACATGATAAGTTGAATTTGGTCCAAGAAAAGCGTAGTTAAGTCTGACGGGAAGAGGTTTAAGCTCAACTTTAGGGGCTTTAAGCTCGCTCCAAGGATCATTAATTGCTGCATCAGTATCTTTAGGAGGTGTAGGAATGTTTGTTTGGTCCTTAAGATCTAGATAGTATAGAGGTTTCCTATAAGTTTCAGCCTTATCAAGCATACGCGCGCATTCACTCGAAATTTCTTCAAGGAAATTGCGTTCGTCTTTTGTGGGTGAAAGCGTGATACTTAAAGGGTCGTCTAGAAGCAGATCTTCATAAACTTCCTCAATAATTCCGTCTAACTCATCAATCCAATAAATTTTGCCATCCAAAGTCGGTTTATTGAAACTTATGTTCATGTCAAATTGCATCACTAGACCGGCTAAATGAAGGTCAATTTTTCTTTCAAGAACATTGATTATGGTTCCGGCTGTTGATAGGAATGGTCGTCCAAGAATAAGAGGATCCTTAGGTTCTCTTTCTAGCTCTAGAACTACGAAATCAGTAGGTATGGAACATATTTCGATTTCGACGGGAACATCTATTAAGATACCTACTGGTTGTCTAACAGAACGATCAGCTAATACTAATGAATTTTTTGTGGGCTGGAAAGTGTGGTGTCCTAAACGTTTTGCTACTGAAAGAGGCATCATGTTTATGCTAGATCCTAAATCACAGAGAGCACGCTCAAAAGCTACATCATTGATGGTGCATGAAAGTACGAAACTTCCAGGATCGTTTTTCTTTTCAGGGATTCGGCTTTGCAGGATAGAACTACATTCATGGGTTATGATCATAACGCCTTCTTCAAGAGTTAAAGAATTTGTTAGAATACCCTTCATGTATTTTCTTAAAGCAGGAATCATAGCAAAAGCTTCTACGAAAGGTAATCTCACATTTAATTGATCAATTAGCTCTTTCAGCTTAGCTTTTTTATTTCTCCTTCTTTGGGGCTCTTAAGGCTCTAGGACATGGAGGTTTAGGTTTATAGACACGAGTTGGTGGAGGTGGAATCGGATCTTCTCCGAGAACTTCCCGGGATTTATCTTCTCTTACTTCTTCTCCATCTTTCTCTCCTACCACTTCTTTTTCAACATCTTCAATCGTGATTCTTTCTCTTTATTTTTCCTTTTCCTTACCCTTTTCCTCATCTTCGGGATTTTTTGGAAATTCAGGCTCTTTGTAAGCTAATCCACTCCTAAGTGTGATAGCTTTCACATGATCGGAGGGATCTGCTTCATTTGAGTTTTCGAAAGAATTTTTACTTGGCTCCTCCTCGGAATTATCTATGTTCTTAGACTTATCTTTGATCATTAGGCTAAGGAGGGTGGAAAATTTTTCTTTGAAATCTTCTTGCATCGGTTTTAGTTCAGATCTAAGATCACTAATTTCTTGAGACCTAGATTTTTCAAGCTCTAGAATCTTTTTGTTTAGGTTTTCAGCTTCAGAAGAGGGTAAACTAGAATATGGAACAGGATTATATTGAATAGCTATGATTGGTTCGAAAGGTGGTTTCCAGACCAGTTTGGAAGACGGTTTCCTGCGGTCAGGTTGAACACGACCGCGGTGAAATAAGTCTTGGCCGCGGTCAGAAGCAGCACGACCGAAGTGAAAGCTTGCTTGGCTGCGGTCCAAATGAATGGACGAAAGGTTGCTTGGTTTTGGATGCTGTTTTTGAAATTGTTGATGAAAACATGAGCATCTTCTACAGATCTAGTTGAGAAGTCTCCATTACTTGCTGTGTCGAAAGAGTGTTGTAACTCTGGAGTTATACCGCGATAGAAAATACCCATTAGGTATTCGTCGGCATATCCGTGATGTGGACAATCTCTTTGGTATTCGCTAAATCTTTCCCAAGTATCTAAAAGATCTTCATCTTCTTTTTGTTTAAAAGTTCTTATCTTGTTTCTTAATTAAGAGATTTGAACGATTTCTAGTGTAAAAACGATTTAGGAAAGCAGTTCTACACGCTGCCCACGTTTTTAGTGAAGCACATAATTGAAGATGATGGCAGATCATCATCATCTTCATTTTTATCCATTTGCTGGCATTGTCTCTCAAAAAGAATGGGAAAAGACTACACTTTTGGTAATCCCCATTTGCTGTAATGGTTGCACAAAATTCTTCGAACGTCTCGATATGGTCAATCAGGTGTTCGGATATGTAACCATGAAATTGATTTTGTTGAACTAAATGGATATAGGGTACCTTAATTTCGGTTTTGCCATCCTCTGGTAAGGCTGGTTGAATAGCTCTTCGATCTCCCAAGAACTTTTCGAGTGAATCGAAACTTCCAATCAGTTCATCATCATCTTCATTTTTTGCCGATCTGACTAGCTCATTGTCATCATAGATCGGTTCTTCCAACTCATCATCACTCAGGTCATCGTCGTCGATCAGATCACCATCCACACGATATGGTGGATCACCAAGAGTCCCGGGAACATGTTCCCGGTCCCTCAATGTTGAGAAACCTGAAAAATTCAAGAGAAAAAGTAAAAGTAAAAAAGTGTTCTAATGGATTTAAGCTGGGATTCGCAACGAAACAAATCAATGTCCCCGGCAACGGCACCAAAACCTTGATGCGAGCAAAAGCGGGGTTTGTTGTTTTCGTTTTACTAAGTTTCAGGTTTTAAATTTATAACCCCTAAATGTCTGCAAGTGCACAGATGTGCGCTGTAGTACTTAGAGTATCGATCCACAGAGACTTAGTTGTTTCAGTACGAATTCACGGCAATGCTTAAATCAGAGTAGAACTAAACAATTTAGGTTTTGGTTTTGGGTTTTGGTTGTCACTAAATCTAAACTAGAAAGCTAAACAAGTAAAAGCAATTGAAAACAAAAGCAAATAAAAGCAAGTAATAAGCGATTAAACAAAAGCGAATGGAAGCAGGTAATAAGCGAATGAAAAGCAAATAAAAGCAAAGGTTGTAAGCAATGAAAAACAAACGTTGGGGTTCAAGGGTATTCGCAGAGATTCATGGACCAGGCTATGTCGATTTTAAACAATTGATAAAGGTAATCAACTACGTATGTTCTAGAACTTGAGGCACGGAAGTATGAATAGCCTACTTTCGCAGCACTAAACAACTATCTCTTACAACCCTGATCAGTAGGTTTCCACTCTGATCCTGGAAGGGAGAAGATGCAATAGCAGAACAAGACTCATCAACATTCACAACTCAACTACAGCTAGGTTTCCACTCCTATAGAAGAATTTCTCGTTTCACCCTAGTTTAGACAATCAATGAAAGCTTTCGCAACATATCATATCAGATCAGCTTCTAAGTGGCCAGCAGAGAATCACGCAGTAAGATTAAGGGCAAACGAAGAACATCTAGAAGATTATAAATCCTAAATCTATCGATTCATAAACAAAGACACACGAAATTCCCTTTGAAAAATCCCTTTAAACCCAACTGGGTAACTACTCAAACATATTGTAACAAAGCATCATAAACAAAATTGAAAGTGCAGGAAATTAAAAAGAACAAGGAAGAAGAATGAAGAACGGAGAAGCAGAAGGAGGCGCGATGGTCACTCCTGCGGCGGCTCCTCTTCGAAGACGGCGGCTCCTTCTCTCTAGGGTTACACGAAATCTCTCTCTCTCTTTCTATCTTATGTCGTCTACACACCTTTAAAAATGACCTAAATGGGTTATTTATAGCTTCTGGGTGGTTCTGGACACTTAGGGCTTCAAAAATAACGAAAAGAATTGATTTGTGCTTTAATTAAGTCGTCTAGAAAGTGAACATTGTCTGGCCGCAGTCGCGGTGCCTCTACCCGCAGGAAAATAGGTGTTGGCCGCAGTCCCGGCTAATGCTCTCTTCCAGAACTGCATTTTCTGTCATTATTGCATCGGGAATATATGAAGATCTAACCGTTGGATTGTCTCCAAACCAAGTGCATTAGAAAGCTGGTTAGATCCTCTATGTGGTCTCAAGTTTTGGGGTAATCAGACGGTGAAAAGGTCTTTATCGCTTATCATACTTCTGACGATCTGCATTTATCCAAAATTGCTCATTTGTTCCAAATTCCATATCTTTTGCCCAAGTTTCCTGAAAAGTCGTTTGAAACTCTTAAACATTGAAAACACTTTAAAAACATTGAAAACAGAGTTAAAACACCTGTATAAGACATAATTATGATCCATAAAAATCGTCAAAATATGGTGTTATCAGACAGCGAGGGAGTGTGAGCTTGGGATGCATGCGATCACGCTCGACTTATTCATGCCGGTTAGCTACATAGTGGGCCTCCAGATCCAGGTAGAGAAGGTGTCCTTGTTCACGCAGGTCAACGAAGTCGTCATCCATCTTCAACAGAGTCGTCATCCATCCCATTGTCTGAGGACTGACCGAACGGATTCGAGAAATCCTCCGTTTGAGTGAGAGGGCCCTTCAAATAAAGGTCGAAACTCGGCAGCACCACTAGAGCTGTCACTCTCCTCTTCCTCGGCACTCGGAATCTCGATCGGTGCCTTCCCGGAGCGTTGAAGCGCCTTTCGCTTTGCCGTGAGACACAGAAGTGCAGAAGCGAGCGTTTCTTCATCAGCAGGTGCACGATGGCGAGAGGCTTCAATTGCATAGGCGGGGAGCTTTGCGGTGGCTGAGTAAGTGTTCTGCGGCATGGTGAAGCTTCGAATTCGCTGGAAAGGAAGAAGGTGGCACACACTTAGGGTTCGTGGCACACATAACGTCATCAAGCACTTTTAAAGGGTCATGGGAAGAAACCCTAACATCACAAACTCAGGCCAAACATTAACCAAACATTAGGCTGACAGCCCATATATGTGATAACCATGAAGCCCAGATATGAAACCCATAACATTTTAATGAAAACACATACACACACAAACTCTGTTGACTGAAAGGACTTACACTTAGATGCAAGAACCAATTTGGTGATGACCCCATGCTTGGACTAAACATATCACACCCGAGTATGAAATAGACAATGACTCTAACATAACATGTTCAGATGGACAGGATCAAGCAATGGGACACAGACTAGTCTTGTTGCACAGAGGAGAGGTCAGGATCAAGCACAAAAGATAAGAGAAAAGTTTCTCCCAGAGCCCAGAAGTGTGGCATTCCCTTAGCCAAGGAGCCTTCACACATCCGATCAACTTGAAGACAGAATACCTTACACAAGACATCTTGGTCCAAGAAAGCCATGGGGAACCAAGACACCATAATCGCGTTCAGACTGTGCACTTCATTTACCACGAGCACATGATCACACATTAAAATAATCACAGAGATTCAGTTTAGAGTCACAGTAAATGAGGAGAACAGAAACACTTGTGCTGCTTACCCTCATCTGAGGAGCATTCACACAACTATAGAGTATTTGAGAATTTTTCTTTAAATTTTTTTTTGTTCGGGTTCCCCCATCTTTGACCTGTGAACTTTGAACACTAAATCTTCACTTTCTCTCTTGTCTTTCGCTTGTGCAGCCTACCCTCAACCGAAGAGCTATCACACAACTTCAGATAAGTCACTAGAAAATATATATGTCTCTTGATCATGTTCCCCCTTACTTGGAGAGAAAATGGTATCTTTACTCCATCAGGTCAGTGATCAGAGTCAGAATTGAAGTGGTGTAACACCTTATTCTAATCTGAGTGACTATCACACTGAGACATAGCTAGCAGAAGGCAGACATCTTATGGTATTGCTTCTATCCCTGCCATTGACTTGTACGGGGAGGTTAGGTGGAAAACAATTGGAAATTTTAGAGTGACATCACCACCTCCCCCACCTGCAACACGGACTAGTGTTCGCAAACTCCCAAAGCTTTGCGAAGACGCAGAAAACTATTGAGATCCAACAGTTTAGTGAAAATGTTAGCCAATTGATACTCAGATGCAACATGTTCAATCATAGCAAGTTTATCCTCAACCAAACCTCTCACAAAATGATGCCTAGTGTCAATGTGTTTAGTGCGTGAATGTTGAACTGGGTTCTTAGTTAGATCAATTGCACTTTTGTTAGATTTAACCAGAAACGAGTCAGAGTAAATACTGTAGTCCGCAAGCATTTGTTTCATCCACATGAGTTAAGTGCAGCAACTTCCAAGAGCCATGTACTTAGATTCCGCCGTAGAGAGAGACACACAGTTTTGATTTTTACTGTGCCAGGACACCATGTTGTTTCCAAGGAAAAAATATCTTCTCGATGTGCTCTTCCGATCATCAAGACACTCTGTCTAATCTGCATCACAATAAACTGCAAGGTTTAGGTTATTCTCTTTGGTGTAGTAAAGATCGTACTCTGGTGTCCCGTTGATGTACTTTATCATCCGTTTTACAGCTGTCAGATGTGACAGCCGTGGAGATGCCTGGTAACGAGCACAGAACTCCAAACAGAGATAAATATTCGGCTGACTTGCTGTAAGGTAAAGCAGACTAACAATCATTGCCAGATAGAGTTTCTCATCAACACGTTGACCCTCTTCATCCTTGGATAGCTTGCTTTAAGTGCTCATGAGCGTTCTCGCCGGTTTGCTGGTCTGCATCTCGAATCTTTTGATGAGATTCTTGGAGTAGGTACCCTGTGACACAAATATCCCTTCTGGTGTTTGTCTTATTTGCAGTCCCAGAAAATAATTCAACTCCCCAACTATACTCATTTGGAATTTCTTTGTCATAGTTTGGACAAACTTATCCACCAGATCTCGGCGTGTAGCCCCGAAGATGATACATACACTTGCACAATCAGGATGTCATGTTTGACACACTGAATGAAAAAATTCTTATCCACTCCACCTCGCTGAAAATCAGATGTTAACAGAAACTAAGCAAGCCTTTCATACCATGTTTGGGGAGCTTGTTTCAAACCATAAAGTGCACGTTTAAGCTTGTACACGTGGTTTAGAAAGTTAGGGTCCTCAAATCCTTTTGGTTGAGCAACATACACCTCTTCTTGGAGCAATCCATTCAAAAAAGCACTTTTCACATCCATCTGAAACAAGGTGATGTTCATTTTGCAGGCAAACCCAAACAGAAACCGTATTGACTCTAACCTTGCAACGGGAGCAAATGTTTCATCAAAGTCGATACCCTATATCTGACAATACCCTTGTGCCACCAACCGAGCCTTGTTTCTGATCACATTCCCATCTTCATCGGTCTTGTTTTTAAATATCCATTTCGTCCCCACTATGTTGACATTTTCTGGTGGTGGTACAAGATCCCATACATCAAGCCTCACGACATGCAGCAACCCAGAACTCATCCTCAAGAGCTTGTTGAATTGTACTTGGTTCAACGAATGATATAAAACATGTCAACTTGACCATCGCTTTGAAATCAATTTTCCGGCTCCGAGTTGTTCTAGCATCATGAACTTCTCCAATAACATCGTTCACCGAGTCATTTCGATGAACTTGAGTGGATGAGTTACAGCCTTATCGCCCTCATCAGATTGATCAAGATCTTCGTGCTCATCTGAACTCAGAGGTTCTGCAGGTGATACATCTTGATTTGTGTAACTCAAGTCATCATCCACGACTTCTTCAAGCGTACATGTACCCTGGTCATCAAACACGACATTGATGTATTCTCCAACAGTCTTGGTACAATGGTTTTAGCATCGGAATACTCGATTGTTTGTGGCATATCCGAGAAACATCCTAGTGTCGCTTCGAGAGTCAAATTTACCAAGATTATCCTTGTCATTCAGGATATAGCAGACATACCCAAAAATGTGAAAGTAACTCAGATTCGGAGTCATTCCATTCCAAATTTCATACGGAGTGGTCTTGGTTCCAGGTTTGACATACACCCGAATGATGATGTAGCAAGCTGTATTAATGGCCTCAGCCCAAAACCTTGGAGAACTATTGTTCCTATGAAGCATAGCCCGAGCCATCTCTTGCAGGGTTCTATTTTTCCTTTCTACTACACCATTCTGCTGAGTGGTACGAGGTGCAGAGTACTGATGTCTGATCCCTTGACTCTGGCAGAACTTTTCAAACACTTTATTTTGGAACTCACCACCGTGATCACTGCGTATTTGGATGAGGTTGCCTTTCTCGGTTTTCAGTTGAAGTGCCAAAATTTTGAAACTTTTGGCTGTCTCTGACTTTTCCCTCATGATACGAGCATGGAACCAGAAGATAGCCCACGGTTCGAGCAGCCGGACGAGACACGGGATGATGGACATGACCTAGAGACAAACCTGACCGTACCAAGTGGGTCGATGACATGATCCCGCACAAAGAAGCTTACAATAGCCGTTTGGAGGTTATGTACCGACCTGCGGATCCAGAGCAAGGAGACTACATCGAGTACCCGGACCGTACTGCTGCTATCCTACTCGATCGGTGTAGCTTCTTAATACTCTTTTTTTGTTGCACCCAGGTATGTCCCAATGAGTTTACCAAGTGGGTTTTAATGAGGTTAAGGGCTGCACCCAACTCATTGACCGTGGTTCGTTGATGGTTTGATAGGTGGTACGGAAGGCGAAGGACCACTCTTGGGCGAGAACCGAAAAATCAGTCAAGGGAGCTGAGTGGTCATTCAAACTATCATTAAATGCTTTATTTAATTTTTCTATGTCTTTTAAACTTCTTTTCGCCTCTATATAAAGGCTTGAACTCTATGTAATTTTTCATTCATCTTTTTCTTAATAAAATTTTGAGACTTTTCTTGTTCTCTTTGATTTCTTCTTTTAATCGGTGTTAGCCTTAAGTTTTTTTTGGTTTATCGACTTCAGTCCATAGGATTCGACGCAGCCTCTTCTCATCTAGTTTTTGGTTTCGTTCATAGTAGTTTAGGGGCATCAGGATTTTCGAGACTTGTCTCACGCCTGATCATCCTTTACCAGCGAGATCTCAAACTCGGTGTAATCACCACCTTGTTCTCATCTGTTCCCGCGAGTTGTGCCTAAGGATTTTTGAGATAACCTCTCACGCCTTAGCATCTTCTCTGAATAACCGATCCAGGTCAAGGATCTATCAAGTTCAACCGATCAAGCGAGTGCAATTCATGGGAGGATCGTATCACCTCAGGAAGCTGATCCACATGTTTCTGGAGAAGTCATCAACTACCACAAATATGTACTTCTTGCAATTAATACTCTCGGTCTGGATCGGCCCCATTGGATCCATGTGCATCAGCTCCAAATCCTTGATGATCTGGTTTCAGTCAAGGCCTTGTGTTGTACTTTGACCTGTTTCCCTTTTTGACAAGATGCACACACTGTCTCAGTAGTTGTTTCGAGTGTTGGAATTCCCCGAACAACTTCTGTCTTGACTAGTTTGCTCAAACCACTGACATTCATATGACCAAGACTTTTGTGCTAGAGATCCAACTGAGACTGCTTTGCCGACAAGCACTGATTCGACACTCTACATATAACAGTTGTTACCAGATTTAATCCCAAACAGAACCATGTTGCCATTCTCATCCACTGCTTTACAGTCTACCCGAGTGAAGATCATTTTCAGTCCCCCATCGCATAACTGACTGACAATAATGAGGTTTGCATTCAGCCCATGAACATAGTACATATTCAGAAGTTGCGGTTGATCCTCACCAACTAATGCTCTAACCCCTATTATCTTGCTTTGTCCTCCGTCTCCGAATGTTACCTGTCCTCCTTTTACTTTATTAAGACTTTGGAATGTTACCTGTCCTCTTTTTACTTTATTAAGACTTTGGAAACACTCTTGATAACCTGTCATGTGCCTCGAGCATCCACTGTCAAAATACCATGAGGTTGCCACTTCACCTTCCATGGATATGTATGCCAC